>NC_041397.2:195202089-195502089 GCF_900747795.2 Erpetoichthys calabaricus
AGGAGTTTACCAATGCCCACTATCCGGATTCAGCTGAAGCAAACAGGATCAACGATCTTTACTCCGATACTCTTGTCCATTATTTCCGGCAGATGTTGAAGAAAAGAGAAAAACAAACGACTTTGGACAGGTTTTTCATGAAACCATCGGCCAAAAAGCAGAAAATGGATGAAGATGTGCAAGATTCGGTAGACTCTACTTAGTCTGTCTTAAAATTAAAAAAATGTGTGTTTTTTTAAAAAAAAATTGTTTTTAGATGTATCTAAATAAAAATAATAACAAATTTATCTTTTTTTATGTCATCTTAGCATATTTTATGCTACAGAACGAATTATTTTTTTTAACATGTATTATGGGAAAACGCGTTTCACATAACGAACTTTTCGCATAACAAACTTGCTCCTGGAACGAATTAATTCGTTGTGTGAGGCACCACTGTGTGTGTATGTGTATATATATATATATATATATATATATATATATATATATATATATATATATATATATATATATATATATATATATATATATATATATATATATATATATATATAATCTCTATGATAGATAGATAGATATGTGTGTGTATGTGTATATGACAGCAACACTCATAACAATGACAACACAATTACATTGACAATCATGTTACGTTATTTTTAAAATGTTTCCTTTACTTTTTCATAACCTCTTTAACACACTATATATAGATATAGATTTTATATATATATATATATATATAATATATATATATATATATATATATATATATATATATATATATATATATATATATATATATATATATATATATATATATATATATATACACACATATATCTATCTATGTAAATATATGTATATATATATATGTGTCTGTATATATAATATATATATATATATATATATATATATATATATATATAATATGTGTGTGTGTGTGTGTGTATGTATGTGGATGTGTATATGTAGATATGTGTATATGTAGATATGTTTACATAACCTCTTTAACACACTACTTCTCCGCTGCGAAGCACGGGTATTTTGCTAGTGGACCATAAGGTGCATACTAATTCAGCATGAGCAGGAACACTCAAAAAAAAAAAAAAAAAAATTTCAAGTGACGGTGAGATACAAAGAAGGCAGATTCACCAGTGTTTGTGTGTCAGCTTTTATCCCTCCAGATCAGGGAATTTCCAGTTCCATTGTTTCAAAACGCCACTCACATCTACAGTTATTCCCAGTTTCAGATAAAAAGTAACTGCATCAGATCTGGGGTGGGTGTTGTAACGTGATCGTGACTGAGAGAGGGGAAAAAAAAAAAACGTGAACTTTTACAAGTACTATAAATTTTCACCGGCTGTTACAGACACAAATTAAATGTATGTTTTTATTGTGTAATATTAACAATAAGCGCAGCTCACCACTCAAAACAGTAAATTTGCCGGGGGCTGGTTTTGAACACACGACCTCTGGATTATAAGTCGGTAGTTCTAACAACAACACCACGGAAGCTGTTGTATTGTGCTTGCATATTTAGCTGTCAGCCTTCACACATTATACAGTTGATGTCTACATTTTATTTATTACTAAAACATGAAAAACATTTGTTTTTAATGATGTGTTTACGCAGATTGTTGTAGACAAAACACATCAAATTATTTCCCCTTACAATTCTGGGTAGCTCATTCCAAGATAATCAAGGAAGGAACTGGGAGAACTTCTTTCCCATTCTGAGGCGGTGGGGGGAGATGGTATAGCAGGATGCTTGCCACTTGGGCTTATCGACACATTTAGAAGACACAAAAGGCTGGAGAGGTGTGAAGGGATTTAAGGTGGGCCAGATTTACGAGTTTTTTCGTTGGCTCTGGTAATTCTAGTGTTAAGGTTCCACACCCTTAATTGCATATTTCAATCTTAAACCACTGCATTCAGTGTTTTAATGGCCCTTTATTAGCAATGAGATGTAAATGTCAAAACAACCAGCAGTTCTCCATCTAGCTTTTTTGTGTTTTACATCTGTATGTGTTTTGTTTGATTTTAGTAAAACACTTAATTTTTCATCTGTCACATTTTTTCCATTATCCGTTTTAGGCTTCAAATCATTTGGATGATATCCTTGGAAAGGAAAAAATCTACAATATAAGAATCTTGCATTGTGTCCAGACTGATAAGCCATAAAATTAAATAAGGTCTGAGATTGGCAAGGATTGGTTTCTAATTAAGCAATTGGGGTGGAATGAAAGCCTATAGCCACTGCAGCTCTCCAGGGGCCTCATGTAAAAAAAGCAGGAATGTGCGTACGCACAGAAAAATCCAGATGCAGGAATCTGTACGTACGCAAACTTTCATGTTCTTCCACTACATAAATCCCGATCGGCGTGAAAAGTAACGCACATGCACGCGCCTTCTGTCCCGCCCCAACTCCTCCCAGAATTACGCCTCTTTGAATATGCAAATCAATATAAATAGCCTTCTGTGAAAAGACAGTGGGAAAAGCACGGGGAAAATATAAGAATTTCAGCGAATACCAAGTGGAGGCAAAGGAAAAACATACTATTTGTTGGTTTAAACAGTGGTATAATCAACAAAAGGAAGCTGATCGAGTGACAAGAGTGTCGGAGAAACTCGAAAGCTCAAGTTCACAAAGTCGCACAGTGCCCGAAATAAAAAAGAAATCACATATCAAAATCGCCGTGAAAAGGCGACTCGTAGCCCACCGTCTGAGTGTCCTATGAAAGCTTATTAGGGTACAGAGAAAAAAATAGGCACACAGTGGGGGGAAAAAAGCACGAAATGTCAACTTTAATCTCGAAATTTCCACTTTAATCACGTAGTTTATTTTGCCATTAAAGTAGAACATCATAAACTTCATCTTAAAATCGTTTAATTTACTAGTTTCTCAAATCCCATTGTAACTACAGTAGGACGTTAAATGCTTTGTTCTGTATTTGATCTTCTTTGTGAATCACTACCTGCTTCTTAAACGGGCTTTCTCTTTCTCCAACAGGACACACAATCCATTACATTCGTGATATTACAGCTCTCTGAATAATTAAAATACTGAGATGTATACATGATATCTTTTTCATGATGATAGGAATGAAAGCATATTATTGAACATGAGAACACGGTGGGGCAGTGCTTGTTCATATCTCACGCAAGAGGCTTGCTGCGCCATGCGCGACCTTCAATGACATAATTTATCACAGCAGTACTGTCTCTTTCAAACGTACTAACCTCCAATTCCTCTCTTCACTTTTCTTTCTCCAAATACCCAATCACCACACAATCAGCTATGTAATAGACGTGAAGCCTTTTGTAAGCTTAGAAAACCGATTCTTCAAAACTTTTAAGGAACATTGAAATATCTTCGTAGTACGTGTTTAATTATTCTATCAGTCTATCTTTCCAGTGTCGCGTCAGCGCAAGAATACAACGCAATGCAGGAACAATCCCTGAACTAGCTAGCGCTGCGGCACCGTGTCCTCACGTGTTTAATTATTAACAATACAGATTATTTAAATGAAGTTAAAGTTTTATCTGTATAATATAATCAACATATTTTGCTGCATTCCATCTTAAAAATGAATACCATCATCATATGTAAATACGCGCTTTATAAAGTGGTGCAGGTTGTGCAATATTATAACTTGTGCAAGTTTACATTGAGGTAATTGTGCTTATAAGTAAACAGTTCTACAAGAAGCACTTGATGGACTGATTGAGTGCGTTTATAGTTCTTGGGATGAAACTTTTTCTAAACCGCAAAGTCCGTACTGGGAAGTCTCTAAAGTGTTTTGCCGTGGCTGAGTCAGCGTCTGCTTCATGCTGTATACCGATTAATTCTCTTTCCGATCAGCTACTGCTGTGATTCCCCACTCAGATACAGTGATATAAATATTCCGAGTAGTGCAGTGAGAGTAATATGGAAAAAGATGATCTGCTGTGGCAACCCTTAACGGGAACAGCTGAAAGAAGATGCAGTGAGAGTTACAACGCTAAAGCAGTTATGGTATTTGGAATACTATGGCTATTCCCTGGACCATTATATTGCTGCAGGTTAATTACAATCAGATGCATTACACTACTAAACAATATGCAGTTAGTTTCAGTGTATTTATAAAGCCGCGTCAGGAATGTGGAGCTAAGAAAGAAAGGGTGACCACACAGGAACAGTAGCACTGCTTTGACGCTGGGTGTCGCCAGTCTGCAAAACCGAGCGGAGAAATTACGTACGCCAAAGTATGAGGTACCGTGGAAATGTGTGTGGCTTTACGCCAAGTTTAGGTTTTATACATCACGATTTGAGCATGGAAACGTTCGTACGCAACATTTCTGTGCGTACGCACTGTTTATGCATGAGGCCCCAGGTCTGATCTTGTTCCTACCTTCACTTTTTCAATCTAACCCTCTTTACTGTAGTTGTGGAGCATATATTGTGTGTTTTGAGTGTAATCGCCTTCACCCCATGCCCCTGTAGAACATCTGTTCACCTCTAATACCATTTCCATGTTCCTTGTACCTTCATATAACTGGGTGCAACCTGTTTCTTTGTGTGCTGATATCCTCTAACAATATAAACAATGATTAATAATGTGCTCAATGCAGACATTTGGTGTAATCCCACTCATTTTGAACTCTTATCCAGTGTGTTTTTTTTCTTCTTCTTTTCGCCTCACCTCAGCATATATATTTTTTGATAAGTATTATGTGCAGCTCAGGTACTCATTTCTTTCTCAAGCTCCAGCAAAACTCTTCTCCTTTTCATTCTAATAAAGGCTTTCTTAATGTCCACAAAAGCCATTGGTAGTTCTTCTTAGCCTTTCCCTGTTAGGATATGTATGGCAACGATTGCGTCTATGGTTCCTCTCCCTGATCAGAAATCAAACTGGTTTTCTACAACATCCACTATTTCTTCTAATCTCTTCATTTACCTTTTCCCCAATCTTAAAGGATCATGATAGTAGCTTAGTATCTCTATAATTTTATGGTCTAGTACAGGGGTGGCCAAGGTCGGTCCTGGAGAGCCGCAGTAGCTGCAGGTTTTTGTTCCAACCCAGTTTCTTAATGAGAAAACACAATTATTGCTGATGAAACACTTATTGCTTAAGTGACATTTTGATGCTTCATTTTAATGGTCTTTCTTACTTGCTAAGGTTCCCCGCCCTTGATTGCTTATTTCACTCTTAAACAGCTGTATTCACTGTTTTAATGGCTCTTTATTATCAATAAAATGTAAATGACAAAGAAGCCAGTAGTTCTCCATCCAGTTTTTCATTTACATCTGTGTGTTCATCATGCACTGTTTGATTTAATAAAATGTAATAGAAAATGTGACAGACTGAAAATTACAGTGGAACCTCGGTTCACGAACGTCTCGGTACACGTACAAATCGGTTTACAACCAAAAAGTTCGCCAAACGTTTTTGTTGCGGTTCCGCACACCCATGGGGGGGGGGGGGGGGGATGGGGGGGGAGAGAGAGGTGCACACCCACAGGCAGCGCAAGAGAGCGAGCTGGTCGCATAAGGTAGGAAGGCAGTTAAAGAATGCACTGGGCTTGATTTTGTTTTCACTTCTGTTTACAGCGATCGGTTCGTAGCGTGCATTGTTGCAATGTTACTTTTCTTGGTGGTTTATTAAATTACGGATTTTTTTATATGTTCATTTTTTTTCCCTGTGCTTAAAACTCATTTTAAAAAAAAAAAAAATGTTTTTAGCCAGCAGTTGGTAGCACTATAGCGCGAACTATTGCAGTGTTAGTTTTCTCTGTTCAAAGTTTATACATTTAGTTTACTATTACCCTGTGCATTCTATGGTTTTATTAACTATATTTGTGCTTGTTATAGTAGGTTTTGTTATTTTTAATGTCACTGTTCTCTGTGCCCACTGTTATGGACTCATTCATACAGGCAGACCAAGTATGGTACACAGGGGCACTGCATCTTCATTTAGAATTGCTGAGCCAAGCACAGGACTAGAGAGCCAAAAGACAACTGGAGAATTGAATAGTCAGCCTAAAGACAGACTAGTATATTTCTGTCTTCTGTCAGCACATTATCCTTGTTGGGAGAATGAGAACTGTATGTAGGCATTGTGCTATTCCTGTATTTTTGAAGCTGGGGTTTGAGTCGTTTCCTGTCCTTGTTTGGATCCAAGAGAAGGAGCCTGCACATGGAGCAACCCGAACATAAGGATGGACCTACGGCCAACACTTTGAAGCTGCCGGGCGGAAGATTATGTCTTCCGTCCAGTAAAAATCCTTTCAGTGTGGCAAATGAAAGATGGCAGACTGCATAGGTCAAGATACCCACATGCTTCATATGTCTGTCATAAGCTTCCCGTTTGTAATACCGCATGAACCAGTCAATAAAGAGCTAAATTATCCTCTTTACTTCTCGTGTAATCTTGTAACAGTCTTATTGCATGCTGGAGGGGGATAATACCTTTTTATTTATAATTATTTAAATTCAGGTTAATTAAAACGCCGCAATTAAAAAGAACACATTTCCAGAGAGCTAATGCCTCTTAAGGAAACAGTGCTTAAAAACTTAAAAAAAAAATATATATATATATTGTATTTACATACAATCCTATGGAGGAAATTGCTTCGGTTCACGACCAAATCTGTTTATGGCCAGAGTTTTGGAACGAATTATGGTCGTGAACCGAGGTTCCACTGTATCTGTTTTAGGCTTCACATCATTTGGATGACATCCTTGGAGAGTAAGAAATCTACAATATACGAACCTTATATTGCAGACTAACAAGCCATAAAATTTAAATAAGGTGCGAGATTAGCAAGGATTGGTTTCTAATTAAGCAGTTGGGTTGGAATGAAAACCTGTAGCTACTGCGGCTCTCCAGGACCGGCATTGCCCATCCCTGGTCTAGCATATCTCTTCTCCTTATACATTGGTATTAAATAAGTGTTTACATTTTTTTCTGTTTTCCAAGATGAAATACTTTGTTGGTACCAGCACTACACTGTCATCCAGCAGTTTACATTGGTGCATCTTCTCCTGTCGCTTTCTTCTTTTTCATGCTTGTATTGCTGTTTTGAATTCTGTAGGGGTGATCCATTCTATAGGACCTTCTTTGTGTTCAAATTCTTCTTTTTGGTTTCAAGGTTTTTCATCCTTGAGCAGTTCTTTAAAATAGTAATGCCAGTTTTTCTTTCCCTCCTATAAGCTACTTTAGTTTTATCTTTGATTTTTTTCATGTGTCCTGCATATTTTAGATTCCAATTTCTACCTGGCCCAATTGCCAAGAAAAAAAAAATATGCATAACTTTTCCCAATTTTAGCACAGAAAGGTCATGTGACTTTCTCATGGTTTTACAGTGTCGGTAGTGATTTTGATTCCACAGCCTCGAGGTTTGAAGTACAAAGCCTTAACTACACCCATGTCTGGTCATGTGTCCAGTAAAATTTGTAGGCTTTCTTAGAGTCATGGTGGTGTTCACACTATTGATATCATTAGAAAAACATATTAGAATGAAGGTGACTTTCACAAAAAAAAAATTTAAAACCTCGTATCTAGTGGAATTAATAAATCAATGATGACATATATGGTTTTGATTTTTCTTTTTAATCAAGGGGGACACAATGGCCAAATACAAATGTCACATCTGTGATAAGTGCTTCTCTTGGTGTTATACTCTTACTCTTCACCTACGCAACAAGCATGAATTGAAATGGCCTTCTGGACACTCTCGTTTCAGGTATCCTTTTATTTCTTAATCTATTCTTTGCATTTGTAAAGTTTTGAACAAAAGTAGAAATATTGCATATAATTGGATAGGCTTTAAAGGAAATGTATTCCATTTTACTCTAGTTCAAAGCTTATTGCAGGAAAATTACTTTCCATGGAAATTTAAGTACAGACCACCATTTTCACATTGCAAAATTTCCACAGAACAAACTTAAACAAAACTGTGGCAAGTGAGATGGTAATAATCATTTAAAAAAAGGAGTAGTTATACTTGCCAGTTAACCATCAGTGCTCAAAGACTGCAGTCCTAATTTAAAAGCAATATTCCAACACTAGTTACATTTTTATGGAAGTCTCTTTATAACTGTGTCCAAATTACAATCAACCAAAATAACTCATTCAGGGCTAATTTTAAGTTTAACATTTTATAGTTATCTAAGCAAGTTCTACGCAAGTTGATGGCATTTGATTGCAGAAGTCATGGTGGTTCTGTGCAGTACAAGAAAAGCAAAAACTTACAAAAGACTTTATTTCCCTTCGTTTTTTGAACTAGAGCCATATTTTGTCTTTGCATTGAGTTGCACATTTCTAAATCTGACCCGTTTCCAGTGTTAAACTTGGTGTAAGGGTGGTCACTGAGTTGCATTTGTACCCATTTTATTGATAGTTGCCCAATTCCTGCAGAGATGAAACACAAATGTATTTAATTTCCCCTTGAGTTGCCTAAAGAGAAAAGTAATTGCAACTACTGGAATTTTCAATGTATCTCAGAAGTGAATGATGTGAGAGAATGGCAGTACTCTATAAGAGTACTTTGCAAATTGAACTTTTTTAGATTGGGGGGAAAAAAGATTTTTCTTACGGTTTTTTTTTGTTTTTGGTTTTTTTTTAATACTGAAACATTTCTAAAAATTAGTTTTATTTCCTTAGAAGGTCAACTAGATTATTTCCTAGAAAATAGGTTATTATAGTGCAATGACATTATGTGAAAGTAGTTGACACCACCAGGTACAAAATAAGCAACTTTGGGTGTTTTTGTTTTTTTCCCCCAGGTATAAAGAGGATGAAGATGGATATTTGAGGCTGAATATGGTCCGTTATGAGACTGTTGAGGTTACAGAACAAATCATGAACAACATGGCAAAGAAGCGTACACCACGGAAAGCAGTTTCTAGTTTGTCATCCAGTGATCGGGTTTCGCTCAGCAACCAAGGAAAAAATCCTTCTGTAACTGCAGGTCAAAATGTATCTGCCCCTGGTCACCTTGTCCAGTGTGAGACAAGAGAAGATGCTGTCACAGAAAAGACTACCTCTGGTGATGCATCACCAGTCTACTGTGTCCTCAGCAATGTTACAGATCTCTTGCCTGAATCTGGTTCATCACCAGTTAGGGTAATGGACACTTCTCATAGAAGCACAACAGGGGCAGTTGAAACACTGACTGAAGTTGCAAGGGGACTTGGCATACAGATTGTATAAATTCTTTTTGAACTTAAATTTCCACCCCATCATCCTGTAAAATTTAAGCTGTCATTCTATTAAATATGGAGTTTGTGATCATCTGAAAATTAAACCTTTTGAATCTTAAGTTTACAGTAGTAAAAAGACCCCTAGATAACTCAGGTTTTATAGTACAGAGGATACCTATTTCACTTGGCTCTTTATTTGTACCAGTAATTTTCAGCCTTTAAGTGCACACTGTCTGATCAGAAACATCTGGATTGTGTTTTGCTTCTTAATCAATTTGTAAATGGGTATTATAGAAGGTTTAGAGGCAAGTTGACATCTTTAGAAACATTTAACATTACCTTTTTTTTTAAACTGGTTTATCAAGTAGAAGACATTGTTTCCCATAGTAAATATTTTGGACTTTGCGATTACTGGTGCTACATAAAATTGTGTATATATTGGTGGTAATGTGATTATATAATACTCCATTTAAAATACTTTGTGAAGCAGAGCAGATTCTTTTTATTGTTCATAGGTCAATGAAAATACACTTGGCAATTTTTTTATTTTATTTTTTTGCATTGCTAAGCATTTGTGCGGAAATCACTTACTTCCCTTGCTGAAATATTGTCAACTAATTTAGCCACAGTACGTTTATTTCAAGTCCTGTTTGTGTGAATTTTTGTGTGTAAAAGTTAAAGGCATACTCCACTCATGTGTTCACCTGATACTGACTAATGGAGTTGGTTTGGCAAGTGGTACTGAAAAGCAAGTCTTCTGCAGCATAAACTCGGTGTGACACTTGAATGGAGCTCTTGACAACTTTTAACATCACCAGATTTTGTAAAAAAAAAAAAAAAAAAAAAAAAAGCTAATTCCACACTATTTTGTGTGATCATTTTGGCCTTATTAAAGTAAATCACTTGCTTTTGTTGTTTAAGAACACTGTTACAGGTTAAAGAAAATAATGCACAAATGATCAGTTAGCAAAGATACGGAAATAGTTGTTGTCTTCTAGTGGCAATTCTATGCTTGTGTACCATGAGCTTAGTGGTTCTTTTATGTGGCTATAGGTTAACATTTCAGTCAGTTGTTTGTTTGGTTTTTTTTTTTAATGCCACATCTTTACTTTTTAAAGAATTATTTGCTTAGTCTTTGTCTGCCATTACTCTTTTGTCATGGATGTTTGAATTGAGTTTTTTACCTGTGCTTTTAATTCACAGTGAACTTTCTTATGCATGGTTTGCCTGGTGATGAAGAATAGATATAGGCACAGATTTCCGCCTGTGTGATTATTTGTAAGTAGATTTTTAGGAAGACTGCTTCATTCCCATGCATCAATCACACATGCATTCACATTAACTTCTCCAGCCTGTTGGGAAATTCTGTATTTTTATTCAATAAATGTGGAACTTGTCAAGTGGTCACATTAAAATGAAGACTCTGCAAGTAGGTAAGAACTGTAGCTATAAATGTAAAAATTTTGCACTTTATCCTTGGTTTTTATTGCATTAATTTAGTCAGTCTTGGAGTCTTTTCAAAGGTAGCAGAGTTAAGTGTCGGAAATTATTCTACAAATAAGCTGAAAAGTGTTTTTAAAAATGCTGAAGTGAGTTTTAAATTTAAATTCTGAATTATATCTTTATACTGTTGGGCAACATGGTCCCACTGAACATCCTTAGCTGTTTGTATGTGCTGACTAGCTTTCTGAACGAAGTTCAAGTCTTGGCTGTTTTTACAGTATTTGTACTAAGAGAAATGCTCTGCTTTTAAATTGTGGCCCAGTAAGGAGACAGCCAAGTGCTCAAGCAAGGCATTGAAGAGTGCCAAGGAGATGCAGTTCAGCTTGCCTCACTGTGTAGCCATGGCGCAGGAGTGTGACTCTTGTGTGGGAGTGTGGTCTTTTCTGGAGTTTTCCCACAGCCAAGGCCTCAGATGTCCAGTTACCAGTGAGACCACAGTTGGGTGCAGCATGTTTGGTGTTTTGTACAATGACTAAGATGCTAAATGCTTTCCTTACAAACTCATTGCAGCCTTAAATCAGATTACCTTCTGATTTTTAGCATCTCACACACACCGAAGATACTTCAATCAAAAGGAGAAATAATTGATTGTTATCTGGACAGAGTCTCTGAACTTCACTGTTCTCTCTTGTTCTGCCAGCAGGTGCTTTAGGGTTCATATTTGCTATGCCTCCTTGATTTAAGGTGATGGCCAACATTGTGAAATGTCTGCTCGCCCCCCATTTTTCCCTTTCCTAATTCCCCCCCCCCCCCCCCCTTTTTTTTTTTTTTTTTTTGCTCTAAACTGATCAGCAGCTGGAACTAGTTGTGGAACCATCCCTGGTTCAACACATTTTAAAATATGCTTTTACAAAGTTTGAGGATTTTATTAACTTTTGTGAGGATCATGGACAGATTTCAGCTCTGTCTGGAGTAACATGGTTCAATTATAGTATTTAAAATTCAGAACTCTAGTTATCTGAGCCCCATTTGTATAGAAATATATATTTTAAGTTTATAACCCAACTATGAGAAGTTCTAATTGATCTGTCTAATTAAGGCAATATTTACTGTAGAAGAAATCTGCTGTTGCCTATGTATCCCTGCATTTGTGTACAGGCTCACTGTGCTATCTTTTATATTGTCTTTTTCTTTGTCCGCTCTGTCTAGTACAAGGTTGGAGGCAGAATTGAACACTAGAGAGGAAGTATTTGTATAACATTTTAGGACTACATATTGCACTTCCCACTACAACTGTGGTTAAGTAATAATATAGATCCATTGGAAAATGACAGGAATTTCGGCACTGATGGTTATATAAACTTCTCCAATTCTGTATCAACACACACAACATTTCAATGCAAACTAATGATTGCATTAAGTAAGTTTCTTTGGGTTAGTTAGTTTTAACTCTTGTGCAAAGAAACTGAATGTTCACTTCAACTTTATGGGCTTTCTGATAGCCAGAGTGGTATAAATATTTTGAGTGTCTACTAAAGGGAACATGTTAAATAATAAGTTTATGTCCCAGAATGGATAGTGGACAAATGTGGCTTAGTAGTTTGATAATGTACCAAACATCACCAGAATACAGTGATCCCTCGCTATATCGCGCTTCACCTTTCGCGGCTTTACTCCATCGCGGATTTTATATGTAAGCATATTTAAATATATATCGCGGATTTTTGCTGGTTCGCGGATTTCTGCGGACAATGGGTCTTTTAATTTCTGGTACATGCTTCCTCAGTTGGTTTGCCCAGTTGATTTCATACAAGGGACACTATTGGCAGATGGCTGAGAAGCTAGATGGCTTACTCTTCTCTCTCTCTTGTGCTGACTTTCTCTGATCCTGACATAGGGGGATTGAGCAGGGGGGCTGTTCGCACACCTAGACGATACGGACGCTCGTCTAAAAATGCTGAAAGATTATCTTCACGTTGCTATCTTTTGTGCAGCTGCTTCCTGAAACGACATGCTGCACAGTGCTTCGCATACTTAAAAGCTCGAAGGGCACGTATTGATTTTTGACTGAAAAACAAACTCTCTCTCTCTCTCCCTGCTCCTGACGGAGGGGGTGTGGGCTGCCGCCTTCAACAGCTTTGTGCCGCGGTGCTTCGCATACTTAAAAGCCAAACAGCCCTATTGATTTGTTTGCTAGAGATTGTTTTCTCTATCTATGTGACATTCTGTGCTCCTGACACGCACTCCTTTGAAGAGGAAGATATGTTTGCATTCTTTTAATTGTGAGACAGAACTGTCATCTCTGTCTTGTCATGGAGCACAGTTTAAACTTTTGAAAAAGAGACAAATGTTTGTTTGCAGTGTTAGAATAACGTTCCTGTCTCTCTGCAACCTCCTGTGTTTCTGCGCAAATCTGTGACCGAAGCATGACAATATAAAAATAACCATATAAACATATGGTTTCTACTTCGCGGATTTTCTTATTTCGCGGGTGGCTCTGGAACGCAATCCCCACGATGGAGGAGGGATTACTGTAATGCAAGTCAAAAATGAAATCTGCAATAACTTCAAACTTTATTAGTGTGATATTTACTGTACACTTAATATCAGCATTAAAGAAAGCTACACTAATATAACTGTTATCTTGCCATATCTTAGCAAACAATTATCTCCATGTTCAGAAAGCACTCTTCCTTTAGCACTTGCATGTCAAAAATATTAAATCTTGTCTTGAGTCTCAAAGTTTATGATCAGATTCCAAGCAAACAATAGTTTGTTTAGTCAAAAGCAAACATGCCAAAATTTAGCTAAAAATATATTCATCTTTTTATTATTTACTTGTACAAATATTGCAACACAGAAGAGTATGTATAACACCAATCAACATGCAATCAAACTGGTCTTCTATAAACAAATGTTAAAATAGTCATATGAAAAAGTTTGGGAACCCCTCTTAATTCTTTGGATTTTTGTTTATCATTGGTTGAGCTTTCAAAGTAGCAACTTCCTTTTAATATATGACATGCCTTATGGAAACAGTAGTATTTCAGCAGTGACATTAAGTTTATTGGATTAACAGAAAATATGCAATATGCAGCATAACAAAATTAAACCGGTGCATAAATTTGGGCACCCCAACAGAGATATTACATCAATACTTAAGTTGAGCCTCCTTTTGCAGATATAACAGCCTCTAGACGCCTCCTATAGTATGTATCTATCTATCTATAGCCTTTGATGAGTGTCTGGATTCTGGATGGAGGTATTTTTGACCATTCTTCCATACATAATCTCTCCAGTTCAGTTAAATTTGATGGCGGCCGAGCACGGACAGCCTGCTTCAAATCATCCCATAGATTTTCAATGATATTCAAGTCAGGGGACTGTGACGGCCATTCCAGAACATTGTACTTCTCCCTCTGCTTGAATGCCTTTGTAGATTTCGAACTGTGTTTTGGGTCATTGTCTTGTTGGAATATCCAACCCCTCCGTAACTTCAACTTTGTGACTGATGCTTGAACATTATCCTGAAGAATTTGTTGATATTGGTTTGAATTCATCCGACCCTTGACTTTAACAAGGGCCCCAGTCCCTGAACTAGCCACACAGCCCCATAGCATGATGGAACCGCCACCAAATTTGACAGTAGGTAGCAGGTGTTTTTCTTGGAATACGGTGTTCTTCTTCCGCCATGCAAAGCACTTTTGTTATGACCAAATAACTCAATTTTTGTCTCGTCAGTCCAAAGCACTTTGTTCTAAAATGAATCTGGCTTGTCTAAATGAACATTTGCATACAACAAGCGACTCTGTTTGTGGCGTGAATGCAGAAAGGGCTTCTTTCTCATCACCCTGCCATACAGATGTTCTTTGTGCAAATTGTGCTGAATTGTAGAATGATGTACAGATACACCATCTGCAGCAAGATGTTCTTGCAGGTCTTTGGAGGTGATCTGTTGGTTGTCTGTAACCATTCTCACAATCCTGCGCATATGCCGCTCCTGTATTTTTCTTGACCTACCAGACCTGGGTTCAACAGCAACTGTGCCTGTGGCCTTCCATTTCCTGATTGCATTCCTTACAGTTGAAACCTCTGAGATAGCTTTTTGTAGTCTTTCCCTAAACCATGATACTGAACAATATTTGTTTTCAGATCTTTTGAGAGTTGCTTCTTCAGAGGAGAGTCAAAGGGAAGCACAACTTGCAATTGATCACCTTAAATACCTTATCTCATGATTGGACACACCTGTCTATGAAGTTTAAGGTTTAACGAGCTAATACAACCAATTTGGTGTTGTACATAATCAGTATTGAGCAGTTACATACATTCAAATCAGCAAAATTACAAGGGGACCCAAATTTTTGCACAGTCATCCATCCATCCATTTTCCAACCCGCTGAATCTGAACACAGGGTCACGGGGGTCTTCTGGAATCAATCCCAGCCAACACAGGGTATAAGGCAGGAACCAATCCAGGGCAGGGTACCAACCCACCGCAGGACACACACAAGCACACACTAGGGCCAATTTAGAATCGCCAATCCACCTAACCTGCATGTCTTTGGACTGCGGGAGGAAACCGGAGTACCCAGAGAAAACCCACACAGACACGGGGAGAACATGCAAACTCCACGCAGGGAGGCCTGATTTAATTTCGTACAACTAAATACTGCTTCACTAAAAATCTTATTCGGAAAACACCCCAGTACTCAGATGTTCCTAGGAAATGCAAGACATACCACTGTTCTCTTTTTTTTTTTTGTTGAAAGTAGAGTAAATTAATATGCAGGCTGAGAGGGGTTCCCAAACTTTTTCACATGACTGTATATTCTGCAACTCATCATAATATGAAAGATTAAAATAAAAACCCTTTCCATCTCCCTGAGTATTGCAAAGTTAATTTTTGCTTTAAATTCCTTATACGTTGGATAAATGGGCAGCCTAAGACAGTTTATGCACATGTTTGACACTGGAAGCAGTGCTGGACATGCAGCACCACAGTGTTTCAGAAATTCAGTGGAAGGTTCTGGGAAGAAGCCACGAGGAGGGATACAGTCAACACCTGTGGCAAATATGAGAGTCCCTTCCATTGTTGTTGAGGTCTCCTTTTCTGAAAAAAGAAAATGAGACTATCAAGGCAATCCTCATAAAACATGCATGAAGTGCATTTCTTAACCATAAGTCCTTTTGTGTTCATGATGGTGCTGCCAACAGGTGAATCTCAGCAAGTCTACTTAACTAAATTAACAGCAATTGTTTAGAACACTGAGAAACATACATAACCTTATTTTGTAACACTCTTCAATTTATATTTAATGGTTCACCTATATATATATATATATATATATATATATATATATATATATAAGAATTTTAAGTGTCAAAATGTTGAAGTAATAATCAGTGTTATAGAGATGCAAAAATTCAAGTTTTGAGTACTACATATTTAAACCCTGTATCACTTACAAAGGTCTAAAACTTCATACTACAATCAGCAAGGAAAGGATCTTATTTCTTATTATGGTGTTGATTGTGAAAGAGTATTTTAGGGCTAATTAATACATAAACCCCACTTGCTTTGTGTTTCAGTACTTTATCATTAAATCAACATTATACCATTATACTAACTTATTTCTCTAAACATTGTCTATTGTAAAGATTGAGATATACAGTCTTACCTTCCACATCCATTAAAAAAATATCCCTCCAAAAGACAACAATGCAAAGTTCCACTGTCTTATTGCTTCCTTCAGATTAAAAGTGCACTCTAAAGAGATCGTTCATTTTTTCTGCAGTTATTCAGTTTTGTGACTAAAAATAGTGGCAAAGATTGAAGGATATGTCTGAATTTGCTGCAGGAGACTGTGTTTTTAGTCCTTCACAGCTTCTAAACTGAAAGAAAAAGGTACTCTTAAAATAAAGGCACCGGATTAATGGTGAACCTGTCAAGAATGTGTATCGAGCAATACTGCTACAAAGAGTACATTTATTATTATTATTATTATTATTTTATACAAGTGCTGTTTTTAATTAGGTGTGCAAACAGTAAGATCTACTTTCACTTTCTTATGCTTTCATTTTTCTTCCAGTAAATTTAATTAAGCTTATGAAAATTTGACATCATTTGTCATACATGAATTGAATCCAAACAGTGAAGGAAAATTGGTGTTCTACACATTCTTATCTTTCTCAATCAAACATTAGTCTTCCACTAACTAAAAACATTAATTGACTAAGAAAAAACAAACCCATCCTTTGTCTTCTTTGTTCATTTTACTGCCCTTGGGTTCATGTTAAATTCTTTCACAAGAAGATACGAGTAAATCTAACTTTTGTGACCGATTTCAACATTGTTTGAATAAAGCTCCATACACTTAAATTATCAATTAAAATATTTTAATTTGTTGAGCTGTCTCAAGTTTCTTGCTACCAATAAGGAATGCTGTAATTTTTTTAAAATATATTTAATAAATCAAAGCTAAGAAATGAAGCCATCAGTGCATGACCAATTTACCAGTTGGCCAACACATTCCTGAATGGCGCCCTTCTTCAGAAAAGATTGTTTTCACTTGATGGATGGAGTAATTAAACCTCATGACAAATTTCAATATACGGTGTACACATTTCACTACAGTGTATGTTTTTCATTATACAGTGTGTGTTTCAGTGTATAATGAGCATTTTAAGTATAAAGTAACTACTTTATACTTAGTGTATGGGGTTCACTGTGAAGTGTGTGCGTTTCAGTTTAGAGCACATTCATTACATTATGTATGTGTTTCAGTGCCCATGCAAGCATTTCAGCGTTTCAGTGTACATTTCAGTATGCGGTGTATGCATTTCAGTATAGTGTATGCAGAATTGACAATGATTTACGACTTAGTTAATAATTGCTGTAAGATGTTTGGACATTACAACAACAACATTTATTTATATAGCACATTTTCATACAAATAATGTAGCTCGAAGTGCTTTACATGATGAAGAAAGAGAAAAAAGACAAACTAAGAATTAAAATAAGAGAACACTAATTAACATAGAATAAATGTAAGGTCCGATGGCCAGGGAGGACAGAAAAAAAAAATCTGCAGGGGTTCCAGACCATGAGAACACCCAGCCTCCTCTAGGCATTCTACCTAACATAAATGATCAGTCCTCATTGTATTCAGGGTTTTCATGGAAGGACTTGATGACGACGGTCACATGGACTTCTGGCCTTTAATCCATCAATGTAGAGACATCACGGTGCTTTGATTAGGAGGTGGTGGCGCAGGTCGCCACCACACAAAACCAGAAAAAGAACAGAAGAGAAAGTAGGGGTTAACACGGATTTTGGAGCCACCATGAACAGTAATGATAATTAATTGAATATGCAGAGCATCAGGATTAAATTAAAATGAAGTTATGAGAAAGCCATGTTAAAGCAATGTGTTTTCAGCAGTTTTTTTGAAGTGCTCCACCGTATCAGCCTGGCGAATACCTATATTAGCAGGCTATTCCAGATTTTAGGTGCATAACAGCAGAAGGCTGCCTCACCACTTCTTTTAAGTTTAGCTCTTGGAATTCTAAGCAGACACTCATTTGAAGATCTAAGGTTATGATTTGGAATATAAGGTGTCAGACATTCCGATATATAAGATGGAGCGAGATTATTTAAGGCTTTGTAAACCATAAACAGTATTTTAAAGTCAATTCTGAATGACACAGGTAACCAGTGTAGTGACATTAAAACTGGAGAAATGTGCTCGGATTTTCTTTTCCTAGTTAGGATTCTAGCAGCTGCATTCTGCACTAGTTGCAAATGATTTATGTCTTTTTTGAGTAGTCCTGAGAGGATTGCGTTACATTAATCTAGTCAACTGAAAACAAAAGCGTGAACTAATTTCTCAGCATCTTTCAATGATATAAGAGAGCTAACTTTTGTTAGCTAATGCTGTCCTAGCGATCTGATTAATATGTAATTTAAAATTCAGGTCACAGTTAACAGTTACCCCTAAATTCTTTACCTCCGTCTTGACTTTATTGACAATCACTAAAATTTCAGTTTTCTCTTTATTTTGCTTGAGAAAATTACTACACATCCACTCAGAAACAACAGAGTCGGGGTCATCAGGTGCTATTGATAAATACAGCTGCGTGTCATCAGCATATTCTTCAATAACATTGTCTTGCTATTTCGGCTAACTTATTTCTTTATTTTCATTGCACAAATTACAACAAAATTAACTGACGATCTTAATGATACATTCACACATTAAAAGAACAATTAAGTGTGTATGTATGTGTGTGTGTATGTATGTATATGTTGTGGCACGCGGCTGGGGGTGGTGCCCATCCGGGACGCCCAGGAGAACTGGAGCGGGGCAACCTCCCTGGTTGCTTTGGGGGCCACGGGTACTGAGCTTTGAAGCTCAACCCTGTAGGGGCCTGTGGTCACAACCAGGGGGCGCCTGGATGCCTTGGCAGCCCTGGACCTCAGCACTTCCGCCACACCAGGAAGTGCTGGGGGAAAGAGAAGCAGGGACACCCGGAGTGCTTCTGGGGATGCAGCCGTCACTTCCACCACACTGGGGCATGTCGGTGGAAGATTGCCAGAACACACCTGGAGCACATCCGGGGGAACATAAAAGGGGCCGCCTCCCTTCATTCAAGGCTGGAGTCGGGTGGAAGAGGACGAGGTCTCTGGAGGAGGCATCCTGAAGTGAGAGAGAAGGCATTTTATTGAGGGCCTGGACTGGGGTGAGTGGTGTTGCTGCACTGGGTTGTGCTTAAGTCATTGTTTGTAAATAGTGTAAATAAACGTGTGCTGGGTGACATGAACATGTCCGTCTGTCTGTGTCCGGGCCAGGTTCCACAATGTGTATATATACATACATGCATGTACACCCACTTAGAAATAGCTACTAAGGTATTGCACCACTGGTTATTGCACAGATAAATAAATAAATAAAATTACCAATTAAATTTTAAACATGTGCTCGATGTTGAGGCGGCACGGTGGCGCAGTGGTAGTGCTGCTGCCTCGCAGTTAGGAGACCCGGGTTCGCTTCCCGGGTCCTCCCTGCGTGGAGTTTGCATGTTCTCCCCGTGTCTGCGTGGGTTTCCTCCGGGCGCTCTGGTTTCCTCCCACAGTCCAAAAACGTGCAGGTTAGGTGGATTGGCGATTCTAAATTGGCCTTATTGTGTGTTTGTGTGTGTGTCCTGCGGTGGGTTGGCACCCTGCCCAGGATTGTTTCCTGCCTTGTGCCCTGTGTTGGCTGGGATTGGCTCCAGCAGACCCCCGTGACCCTGTGTTCGGATTCAGCGGGTTAGAAAATGGGTGGATGGATGCTCGATGTTCTAATAGTATTATAGTGCTTTGGTGATAAAAAATCAACTTTGATCAAAACAGAGTATTGTTGGTTTTGTTTCTGTTACTCAATTTGTGTTAGGTCTGGCATAAAAACTGTTCTTAAATCTGTTAGTTCTTGCTATAATAGACCTATAGCGTCTGCCCAAGGGCAGCAGATCAAACAGATGATGTCCCGGGTGGGATATGTCTTGGTATATTAGTTGCTTCGCTGAGACGGTAACTGATCCAGTGAGGGTAGATAGCAACCAATAATCCTTTGGGCAGTGTTAGTGACTCTCAAGGGCTCTCCTGTCTGCTCTTGTGCAACTGGCAAACCACGCAGAAATGGCATACATAATCACACTTTCAATAGAGCAGTGATCGAAGGATACAAATATTTTCTCCTGCAGGTTATACGTCACTGCAGTAACTTTTTTTCAGTACTGTGGTGGTGTTAGTCTATGAAAGGTCTTTATCTATCAGCATGTCCAGGCACTTAAAAACCGAAACCCTTTCTATTCAATCCCCATTCATGTAAAGTGGGGTGGGCTCTATATTCTTCCTGAAATTTATTATGAATTCCTTTGTTTTTACAACTAGGCAGGCTTCTCTCCTCCTGAGATGTGTCCAACCACAGTCATGTTGTCCACAAACTTGATGATGGCATTGGTAGAGTAGGTCGAGACACAATTATGGATGTAAAGGGCATAAAGGAGTGGGCTTAGTACACAGCCATGGGGAGCACTGCTGCTGAGTGTGATTGTATTGTAGAAGTGTGGGCCTAATCTAACAGTCTGAGGGTGGTTTGTCAAAAAGTCCTTAATCCAGTGGAAGATGGTTTTGCGGAGATGGGGAGAAAATGAATTGTGGTAGTGACTGGGGAGGAGAGGCAGCTAACAGAGAGTGTGTTGGCCATGTCAAACAAATGTGTATTTTAAATAACTTTCCAAATGAATATACATCTATCACTTAATGCAAACATAATAAACAGATCTCTGCTTTATTGAAAAACCATGCCTATCCTGAAAGTAGACAGTATGAAAAGAATCATTTAGGGAATTAAAACCTGTGGTGTCTGTATCTTGCTTCTTTGAACACTGATCAAAAGTCTCACCTAAACAGTCATCCCCACTATGGTAATTAGGGCAGGGGCTGCTGTTTGTTTCTTATGAATGGATTATTGACTAATTCTTTGGAGTTTCATTCATGTATTGATGAATTGAGTCCACTAATATGTTAATTTGTTAGCGGCTTTTTCCATTGGAGAAGATATCGCGACCATAAGAATTCTGAACTATAATGAGTCCTTTTCCATATGCATGTGTAGCATTTTTAAGGAGCTACTAGGATAATAGATTACACACGTGTAGCTAGGGTCTGAACACTGGGCTCTGGCTACAGTGAGGCAGCAGTCCTAACCCCACTGTGCTGCTGAGGGATATCTTATTGTATATACATTTTAAAATGGTTAAGAGCTTCATTCAAAGTGTAATTATTTTACTATTGAGCATTTATATTTTATATTGCATCTTCCTGAAACCCAAAGGTGATTTAAAAACCATAGGAAGGTTTTAAAGTTTAAAAAAACTCTTTTGAGTATCAACAGCTTAACAATTAAATATGTGACCATGTCAGCAAATTTGTCCTAAACTGTGTGTGCACGCGCGCGCGTGTGTGTGTGTGTGTGTGACAGAGAGAGTGAGAGAAAAAGGGAAATGGGCAGAAGAGGATTTATGTTAATCAAGGCAACAAAACACTTTCAGTCAGATAATATTTAAACCAAACATGAAGTGTGCCAGGTATACAAAGTAACAAAAGGTAAGATAGATATTATGATTTACAGTGTTAAAGGCTGAACGTCAAGCGTAACTTAGTGACTTAAATCGAGGAGGATGTGAAAATGAGTAAAATTAAAATAATTAGAATTATATTTTTTGGAAGTTTAGATACTGTGATTCACACAATTAGTTTAATGTGCAACTTGACAATTAAAATAAATTCCAATATTCCGATGTAATGTTACAAAAAGTATTTGTAATTCCTTACAGAGTGACTAATGATTAAAAAAAAATGTTACTACTTTCCTGACGCAGGCAACTTGCACTAATCTCAAGTCATGATTTGCAAAATGGTTAAACAGAAATGTGTCCTTAATTTTTAGTGTTTAACAGCATTTAGATAGTGATAATACAGAAATATGAAGGTTAAGTATAAACAGCTGTTTTGACTGTTTGTACAAGTCTATGTTTTAAATTTCAACAACTTGTACTGGACACAGTGCCTGGTCCTGGACTGCTTCCATCTAGTGCCCAATGGACACAGGCACCAATACCTGCCGTCCAGAGTTGGACTGAGATGGTTTGACCATCTAATGCAATGTTTATAATATCTTCTCCTGCAAGTGGTACAGCACAATTGAATGATGGTGGATTTTCAGACAGCAGAAAGTAGAAGATATTACAATGTAAATGTTTATGTATCAACTCCTATTTATAGAGTGTCCACATTAAGATGGTAATGTCTTACATCCTCAGTGTTATTTGTTCTCAGTTTCTGCTTGTAAATACTAGGCATGTGCTTGCAGCAGGCACTGTTGGGGGTGTTTGGAATAACTTCCTGGCCTTGCTCATGTAAATAACAAAATTGACCTTCCACATGCTTTGATCTATAAGAAGACCCTCCCACAACCATTCTTCTGGACGTAGCTCAGTAAAGGGCTCTTTGTAGATATGGGGTGGGGGTGGGTTTAGGGTGTGGAGTGAGACGGCTGTTCTACAGTCCAGAATCGTATGCAATGATTTGTGGTACTATTCATGTAAAATATTTTCAGGCTGTGACAGAACAAGCTCTCATAGTAAATTTGTTTTATATCATAAAGATAACAGAAGTTTTTGCTCAAGAAAAGGATTTAATGCATTCATTATGTTTGGTTTTTGTTAGAATTCTACAAGCAGCATTTTACACCATTCAGTTAAGTAATTCAGTCGAGAGTTGATTAAGGCAGACTGCAGAACCAAGACATAGCAAGAAGGAATCACATGTCTTCAGCTGGTCTGGAAATCCAACTGTTAGAATTTTTAATATATATTTTTATGTATGATAATTATTACATGTTGTTTGATTTCCTTATAGAGATGTCTTTCACATGTATGGCAATCTTATCAATATGTCATACAGGGTCAGAAAAACACTTTATGCAAAGCTGGATAGCAGCAGCACAGGAGTTAAATATGACAAAATATTGTCAAGTCAGGTGCCCCAAAGTAGCAAAGATACTGGAAAAAGTGGACCAAGCATTGAACTTTGAGATGCTCTACAGAGCTTATTTGGATTTAAAATTAAAAGATGAATTTGTGGTAAAAGTACTGATTTTTTTTTTTTTTTGCATTTTATTTCTGACAATTTAAACCTGTAAATATATTTTTGTCTTTTATATTATGCCATTTATTTTCCAAACCTTCACATCCCAACATAGGGGTCACTAAAGGTCACAATCTATCCTGGCAGCTTCTGAATAAGGTATTAATCAATGTCAAATTTATTTATATAGCACATTTAAAACAACATAGTAATGCTGTGGCCAAAGTGCTTTACAATAATAGAATAAAAGAAAAATGAAACAAATTAACATAAAACATAAATAGAAATAAAATATATGAACATAAAATAAAGTACATAATAAATAGAAGTAATGTTATATACATAAAAAATAGAAGTAATGTTATATAATTACAAAGAGGAGACCATCAGTATTACTGTAGGTCACGGAATGCAAGTGAATAGAAATGAGTCTTTAATCTTGTTTTGAACAGTTCAATTGTAGACGACTCCTTTATATGATGAGGTAAAGAGTTCCACAGGCGAGGAGCAGCAGCTGCAAAAGCCCTGTCCCCCTTGGTTGTACACTTGGTACGAGGGACAACAAGAGACAACTGACCAGAAGATCTACGCACTCTGGATGGCTGGTGTAAAACACACAATTCAGATAAATAGGCAGGAGCAAGCCCATGTAAAGATTTAAAAACTAGCAGCAAGATTCGAAAACTGACAGGCAGCCAGTGTAAAAAAGCTAAAATAGGAGAAACAGAGTCATACTTTCTTGCCCCAACCAGAAAGCGAGCGGCAGCATTCTGGACCAACTGTAATCTTCATATCAGAGATTTGTTAATCCCAGAATACAACGAGTTGCAGTAATCGAGGCAAGAAAAAATAAACGCATGAGTAGCTATCTCAAGGTCCCTAGAAGATAAAAAAAAGGCTTTATCTTACCTAATAGATGAAGTTGGAAAAAGAACTCCTGACTACAGAATTTACTTGTTTCTCAAAAGAGAGGTTACTGTCAAAGGTAACACCAAGATTGCAGACTTGAGGTTTGGAAAAGACAGAGAAAGAGCCGAGAAGTCCAAGACCAATTTGGGCTTTAGCTGATGGACCCACTATAAGCACCTCCGTTTTATTTTGATTCAGATCAAGAAAATTATTAGCCATCCAGGATCTTAGTTCAGACAGACAGTTGTGGAGTTGATTAATTGCAGAGTTGCAGACAGGAATATAAACCTGAGTATCATCAGCACAGCAGTGAAAAGAAATGTTAAATTTCCTAAAAATCGCTCCAATAGGGTGAAGGTATATGGAGAATAAAATAGGACCCAAAATGGATCCCTGAGGAACACCATATTTAAGAGAAGCAGTAGATGAAGAAGAGGAATTAAAAGTTACTGAAAAGTGGCTACCATTTAAATATGACCTGAACCAGTTAAGAGCAGCCCCTTTAAGCCCAACAAGATGTTCAAGCTGCAACAGCAATATCTCATGGCCAATAGTGTCAAAGGCAGCAGACAGGTCAAGGAGGAGAAGGACTGCCGCGTCACCTGAGTCAGTAATAAGAGAGATGTCGTTGAACACTTTCAGGAGGGCCGTTTCAACACTATGATAACGCCTAAAGCCAGATTGGTAGATCTCAAATAAATTATTGGAGTTAAGGTGATCAACCAATTGATTATAAATAATTCTTATAAATAATCCATCACAGGTCACACATACTCATAATAGGTTTGTTAGAGTTACTATTTAGCTTAACCTACATTGGAGAAAAAAAATCCGAATACCTGATGCCCATACAGGCACAGTGTGAACACGTGCAACATCACATGGCCATATTGAGGGCTAGGGTTTGCACCCTGGATATTGGAATAGTGCAGTCACAGAGTTAAATCATTGTACCAGGCTGCTGAGCTTACTGATGTTTTTTTTGCAAGGAGAAGTACCCCAGTTCATATCAAATTGGAAATGAAGATTTCTTCAGCAAAGGACAGCAATGATTAAAAACACATACTGCTGGGTCATGATTTTGTGCTTTACTGTGTACAGCAAAATTTAAACTAGTTAGAAATCGGGTATGCAGTTACAGCAAGAGTGCTGCATTGAGAATAATACAGGCATACTCGTACCAAGTGCTGGTGCTAGGTTATTTTGCACCCTAGGCCAAGCCTGTTAGTGCGCCAACCGACTGTTTGGTAGCTAACCCGTGCCCCTACTTATGATCTGTACCCTAGGCAAATGCCAAATTCATCTCAATGGTGGCACCAGCCCTGTTTGTGTCTGGGCCGTGCTAAAACACAAAAAAAACACTTACTACACTTAACACATATGTTTTTAGAGTCCAGCAACATAAAGCACTTGGATTAGTAGGTCCAACAGGTATTTGCTCTTTCTCAATGGCATAGTAAAATGGAAATTTATTTCAGATGACAGATGCTAAGAGCATTAGGAAACCTGTACTGTAGTTCAGATATACTGCCACCCTTCCCGACAAAGCTGTAGTACTTCTTGTGAAATACTTGCACAGACACAGCTGGGTCTCCTGGAATGTATAAAATACAGTACAGTATCTACAAACTAATGATTACATAAGACTCGGAGTCAAACAGTGAGTGACTCCTCATACATTGGTCAGTTAGGAGAATATCCAAGAACTTATCTTTGCCAAGTTTTAATAAACAAAACAATATTGTAGTTATTACCAAAAAAGAATGTGTGCCAAGAAACTAAAAGTAATCCATTAGAAAAGGTCAACAACTTCCTTTATACAGTACCTAGCATGCAGTCAAGGTGTCAAAACAACCCAGCAGAATGGTGAAGCAAAATCTTGCTTCAAAAGGCCACTCTTGCTACCATACCTCAGCAGTCCTGCAGACAGCTAGCTATATCACTTACTAGCTGGATGATACAGGATGAGGATGAGTCATGCTTCCCAGGAAGCCACCGACCATAAAGACCATGTCACATGACTTCCAGCAATTTCATTTACATAATCTTAGAAAGCCGAAGGCAATCATAGTGTCCTCCCCGACCGACAACTGTGTGTGACATACCCAGCGACTCTGTGTGGATGAGAGCTGACAACTCTTACCCTGAAGTACAATGCATATAATGTAGTTATGAGCAACAACGAATGTAGGTGCCTTGGACATCACAAGCATAAGAGAGGCTTTTCTGTCTGATGTCTCGTGTTATGTACCACAGTAGAATGGGGAAAAAAGAAACAAAACGGGCAGAGATTATGGCTAAACTACTCATACCTATAAATCCTTCAAAGGGGAGCCCTCTCTGGCAGGCAGCAAATTATTGCCTATCAGAGAAAGGGGTGAGCTAACGATACTTTGGAAAGGTGAAACTGTGCTGGAAGGTCATCATTGCCTTGCGAATTCTAGTTGTGTAAGCTGACATGCTCCGGTGACAAGGTCAACAACTGTAGTCATCAAGTTTGACATCCTCTCTGCCTGGAAGCCATGTAATGTGACATCAACTTAAAATGAGCTCTTCACAATATCCATTAGCAATCTTTACTGGTGCCAGGATTAGGGTGGATGGTTTTAGATAGATAGATAGATAGATAGATAGATAGATAGACAGCAGTCTGTCGCTGAAGCTGCTCCTCTGTCTGGAGATGACACGGTTTAGTGGATGCAGTGGATTCTCCATAATTGATAGGAGCCTGCTGAGCGCCCGTCGCTCTGCCACAGATGTCAAACTTTCCAGCTCCATGCCAACAATAGAGCCTGCCTTCCTCACCAGTTTATTCAGCCGTGAGGCGTCCTCCTTCTTTATGCTGCCTCCCCAGCACACCACTGTGTAGAAGAGGGCATTCGCCACAACCGTCTGATAGAACATCTGCAGCATCTTATTGCAGATGTTAAAGGACGCCAGTCTTCTAAGGAAGTATAGTCGGCTCTGTCCTCTCGTTCACAGAGAATCAGTATTGGCAATCCAGTCCAATTTATCATCCAGCTGCACTCCCAGGTATTTATAGGTCTGTACCCTCTGCACACAGTCACCTCTGATGATTACGGGGTCCATGAGGGGCCTGGCCCTCCTAAAATCCACCACCAGCTCCTTAGTTTTGCTGGTGTTCAGGTGTAAGTGGTTTGAGTTGCACCATTTAACAAAATCCTTGATGAGGTTCCTATACTCCGTAACATCCAAGTAACATCAGACGTCACAGACATTGTGCTAAAAGCAGGGATATCGTTAACTGCGTTGTCCAGGTCAGGGTAAATTAAAACTATTTATAGAAAATAAACAGTCAAACAAAGTACTGTGTACGGTTTTCTCATGTTAATCTGTTACTGGGCTGGGTAAAGTTCAAAAATCAGAAATAGAAACCAAGGGATTTTTTCCCATTACATAACGCTGAGTTGCTTACTTAACCAAAGCTGTGCTTTAGAGCTACGGCACCTGTAATGCATCTCACTCTGAGCCATGAAAACACATATAACAGGAAATATATTGTACGAACCATACCACAAGTATCATTAATTATTGGCTCTGTCCAAAGTCAGTAATTAAACAACAGAATATATTACTATCTCTCTTTCTTAATGTTAGTTCCAAACAGATAGCCACAGAATTATCCACACAAGCAACTGACTACCAAGCAGTGGAGTAATATTTACATAAAGTGCCAGATGAATTGTTCATTACCATTTTCTTGAACAAATTGAGAAGTGTAAAAACATAAATACTAGGCTATAATAGTGGGAACATTTCATTGCGTTCACCTCGCAGGTGGCGCAGTAGTAGTGCTGCTGCTTTGCAGTAAGGTGACTGTGGTTACTTCCCAGTTCCTCCCTGTGTGGATAGCACTTTGAGTACTGAGAAAAGCGCTATATACTGTAAATGTAATGAATTATTATTTTATTATCTTAGTACATGCTAATTGATGCTTAACGACTGTGGTTTCCATCTTAATAATAAACGATTGAGCTAACTTTCTAATGAAAGCATGCTTGTTGCGTCCCTCCTGCAGAATTCCAAACTATTAACAAATTGTATGCCACACATCCTACTGTTCTAGAGGTATGTGGTGGCATCATGTTCTAAGAGGGTTTTTACTTCTTTGCCCACAATTGAGATAGAAAACTATATACTGCATACAGTACATTTTCATGATTTCTGTGAATTCCAGTGTGTTCTTTCTTCTTCTGCTGTTCAAGTAACACGGCATCCTTTAAAATGACTACAAAAACATATGACTGGAAATACAAGTTATCTTATCTGAAGCTAGCCGTGTAGTAGCTAAGGAGTAGAAAACCACAGGGTTACAAGTTCAGCCCACTACAGGTTCTGCCATAACTCTATGCAGGTCATCAAGCCTGTTTTTGGTGTGACTGTAAAAATATGCATATAACAAAAAGCTTAAACATTGAAACTGGCTTCCTCTTAGGCAATTTCACTTTCACTGCTTTTATATCTACATGCTAGAATGTGTCTCTGTGGTACTGTTCCTGATTTAAATCCATAAAACAGATGAATTTCTGAAGGTGGCCATTTTGCTGTCCAAAAACCTTGCTACTTAACAATTGGTAGAAGTATGAACAGTTAACCAGCACTTTTTTAACTCTCCACCCAGGTCAATTTGCAGTGCCTTGTCAGTTGTAACTTTTAAATAAAGTTGGAAGAAATACCCTTTCACCATCTCTTTCTGGAATTGCTCTTAATATGAATTCCCTGCAATTGATTTTAATTTACTGTGCTGTAGTTTCTCTTCATTACATATGGGGAGTTGTCTATGCAAACACCATGTGGCGAACGGCCAGGTCCCATGCACGGCCAAGACGCCCCTTCTACGTATGTTCTAGGGGAGCAACCATGGGCTACTCAGTACCTCCCCCGGGACGCTTGGTGGCAGCCTCCCTGGCTGACGATAGTGCCTCAGTTTCCACGCAGGGCTCCATGGGAGATGGAGTTCTCCACATCCCTGTTGGGATCTGGGGTGGCCGCTGGGGGTGCTGCATGGGTCCCTGAGCCCTTCCCGGAAATGCAATTGGAAACAGGTGATCAAGCACCTAGGGCACTTCTGGGTGGGCTATTAAAGGCGCCAGCAACCACCATTCAGTGGCCAGAGTTGGGAGGAGGATGACGACGATGATGACGAAGCCTGACGGGAGGAGTGTTGGTGCCAGAAGAGAAAGTGTATTGTGTTACTGTGAGTGCTTTTGGGACTGTGTTGTGGCTGGAGGGATTACGGGGAAGACACACCAAAACCCAAATTATGTGGATGTCTGTGAGTAGCAATGTAATAAGAGAGGTAGAATAACATGGGGGCCATGTGTGAACTGTGCCTAGTTGCCAATGTGTTTTGAGCAGGGAAAAAAGAAAATGAATATGAAAATGAATACAAAGAAAGTTGAAAAATAAGACAACATGTACTTACTCCTGGTCTACAAGGTGGGCTACAAAATATAATGAGACAAAAAACACTATTGAATACCTTCTCAGATGGGAATATATTGCCTCCCATAATTGTCATGTGATTAAGTGACAGATTTCAAACAACTATTAAAAGGAATAAAGACAGAAAATATTTCTGACATGGATACACATTAAAATGTAGGTCACATTTATTAGGCGGAAATACAGAAGAAGGAAAGGACTTCCCTTGCACTGTTCTAATCATGACACAAATGGTATCCAAACATATTTACATGGACATGCAACAGGACTATATGGAAAAAATGGAACAGAATGTAAATATTTTATATAGAGGTCTGAGAACTGATGATATAAATCTCTTAGTAGATCATAAAGGACACAGAGGGGCTGTAGGACAAAGTGGACATTGCCCACTGTGCTTGGCTTTAGTGGCACATAAAGCATGTTAAGACAGCAGACTTAACAGGGATACAGAAATTCAGTTGCACACCCCCGCCTGCATTTGTGACTGAATGACTGAACTGCAGCTCGTACTATCACTTTGGTCAGCCCTGTACTTCATCTGATAACAAAGGTGTAAATTGGAGTTGACCTGATACCTCTGCAGAGGCTTCATCAGACTAAAAGGAGCCCAAATGGACATTCATTTTATTCTTGTGACCACAAACTCTTTCCTGCCTGTATGTGGTAGACAAAAAAACATGACTATAAGCAGGCCCTTTAATGTGTAACATGAAGGGACCTAAATCCAATCACCAGAGGTTACACTTTTCTTCAAAACTACAGCTGTATTCATCTCTTCTGTCTCTCTGGGGAGCTAAACTGATAATCCAGTCTCTTTGTGTGCCACCCAGTCTTTGCAGAGCACAAAGCTCACACATTTCCTTTGGCCTGGAAGCTACTCTCCATAGAGCTAAGGAGCTGGATGCCCACTTCTAAGCCACTTTGCCATGCCAAGCTCTCTGACAGTGGCTGAGCCCAGTTTGAGAAGATTGTGAAGCAGCTGTTACTTGAAGAAGGGAACCTCAGCACCTACACTCTTGTGTCAGAAAGAGTAATGTTTGTTCCTGTGAAGATTCAAGGGGCATAGCAAAGAGCCTAACAGTGAGCTGAGGAAGGCAGCATTACAGCACACCACAAACAAAGGACCACATAACAAAGAAAAAGAGTGCACTCCCATGCAAGAATAGTCTTTAAACCTGAAGCAATTCCACTCATCCTTAAATATCATCCTTAAAAATGTACTACTGTATTGTAAAACTGTTCATTTGTGCCAAGATAAATCAAAACTCTGAATAGCTAGTATTCTTAGTGAAACAATTAAACAAGTTCAACAGTTAGCAAATCTACACTCTTTATGACACAAAAATCTAGTGTAAATCAAATATAAAAAGGTTCTTTGGAAATATTAAACAAATTCTCTACGTGATGAACTGAGTTTGAGATAGCCTTTTAAGCAGTCACATATTGGAGTTTAACACATCGTAACGTTTCACCACGATTACTGATTAAAGTCCTCATTTAAATATAAGCGCCAAAAGGGATCCATTGATTAAAGGATTGTTTTTCTTCAAAAATTTGTGTTTTATTTTTAAAACCACAGCTGTGTAAGTGACGCACACCTCGCGTATCCTTAAAACTGAGGAAATTCGGTATTACATAAGTTAGGGACTAACTTTCAGTTTCAAAGTTAGCTTGAAGTTTCCTTGTATATTTTGTATTCAGTATTTCATTTTTGTACACCTTAAATAGCCACTCATGCCTGCAAAACCGACCCTCAAGTAGCTATTTTAATGCATGTGTCCACGAACAGGTCTGTGCAAACAGCGGTGCGGCGATCTGGGTAAAACTCAGTCACACGTCACATACATCGTGACAAAATATTTCATAAACAAAAATGTCCATCAATCCATCGATTTTCTATACCCACCGAGCTGGGACGTAGAGAAGCTCATCGGGCGCAAGGCGTGAACAATAGTTGGACAGGACTAGAGCCCTTCAAAGAATAAACACACACAAACATACTTTTACACATCAGTGGCCACTCAACTGGCATTGCTAATCAACTTAACCGGCATGTCTTTCAAAACAGCCTAATCCCAGAACATCTCAGGCCATGCATACATTGCTGTAATTTGTTTAAAAATATGAAGGTGTCTATTTTGTCACAACTATGATATGACATTAAACGGAACGTGTGTCCTTTTCGAATTTTTAAAGTGTTATAACTTGTTATTGTGAGATTTTACTGTAACATTATATTATGAACAATGTATTAGGATATGGTGTATATATAGAGCAGTATGTTTGTGACGCTAAAAAATACAACTACTTTTTATGGTTCGTCTTAACCCCTAAACCCTCCGGCCCCCCAAAGCCCAAATGTATCTGATGAAAATTACTGTATGTAATCTTATTGAATGATAGTTGTTCTTATTTTAAAAGTGATATACTGTACCTTTTTATATACTTCACTATGAGAAAATAGACGACCTGGCTGATTTTGCCAAATTACGCAGTGTCTTTAATTATGTAAAGATGCTTACTCTTTTGTTTTTTCTTTGCTTTCTTTGTTGTTGCCTGAACATTCTGAATTGCACACAAGAATGTTCTGAATGTCAAACAAAGCTATTAATTGACAGCTATTTGGCAAATTCAAGCATAAACGAAGTTCCTGGCCCGGCTGGCGACACGCCACGCCACGCCTCTCCCACAGGTTTACAGCACCTCTTGACGGAAATGACGTCAGAGGCGAGTGCTTGTCGGCCACTCCCTTCACACCTGGGCAGGGCACAGCGGGAGAACGTTCAGGGCACATAGCAAGGAGAAGGGTTTGGGGGCAAAAGCGACTCGAGGGGAGTTGCGCAAAAGTGAAGGCTGTGCTAGGGCAGCAGACAAATGATTAGCACTGACAGTATGGACAGCTCCTCACTGGCCATGGGGCTGCTGAAAACTTTTGCCTCAACTGAGCTAGAAAAATGGGAAAAAATCGGCTCTGGAGGCTTTGGGCAAGTTTTCAAAGTGCGACACGTCCAGTGGAAAGCATGGCTGGCAATCAAATGCCCCCCAAGTCATCACGTAGATGAAAAGTAAGTACCTATTAATTTTGGGAGTGGGTGCATTTTTTGTTTTAAGATGTAAAAAAAAATGTATTGACGCAACAAAACATGGTAGCCTTGCAAAAGTAAACAGAGGCCTTCGGACCATAATGTGGTCAGGTTGCTCAAATATTTTAGCAGCGGTCACCTGGGAACATCACCTTTTGTGTTATACTGTAGCTAATTAGTGAATCAAGTGTTTTTTGCGCGATGATTGCTGCCTACTTATAGTTTAGGGGAAAAAAAGAGGCGTACACAAGGTTATATATAGCGCCCTTAAGAATCAGCGCAACGCATTTTCCTTAACACCCCAAATCCTACTTATTTCTAAAATAGTGATCCTTTAAGGTTTAAATTAATAAAACAGTGTGGTAAAGATAACTTATTTTGTACTGCGTTCACGTTTTATGTGCAAAGCTTCTAGTGATGATGCGTGCTGTGCAAGGTAGAACCAACATAGGTTTGTTTTAGGGCAGTGTGATCTGTCTAGCTCAGAATTCTGTCGCCGTAAGCCTCACCTGTAAATGTAAAACTTCCTGTGTGGGTCTTAGCTGAATCGTCTAGGGGCAAAACACTATCCGCTGGTTATTTTTGGACATTAACTTTAGTTTCGTTTGTAAACAAGCTGTATTTAAAAGAACTTGTTCACCCCATACCTTGGTGGAAGGCACTCCTTTTTCTGGGCTGCACGAACTCTGAACCATAATAGATGGATTCAGTAAATGCGTAAAAGGATCGATGAAACTGTACTTTAGACATTGTTTACCAGTGCCGCGAAGAGTAGTGTAAGAATAAGACTCCAGCTCCTAATCAGTGACCAATTAATGTTCTTAATTGAGCCCCGTGATTCATTTTCCTTTATCTGGGAGCAGATTTTAAAGTGGCGTGACTTTTTACATTTTATGCGGTTCACTCTATTGACAGTTTTCTAGTATGTTTTAACATCACAGGGCAGTATTAATTCTTAATATGTTTGAAGGGCAGTCAATTTCCAGTCCTAAAAAGTAGATATTTCGACATAAGGGTGAATCACATTGCAGCGTCAAGAGCAGCAGTCACAATTATTCTCGCAGTCATCATCCAAGCACAATCAAATTACACCTTGGTGTGTTTTTTCTTTAAGAATGGGATAGGGCTTTAAAGCAAAAGTATATTCCTAATAAAGCCTTTTTGCAACTGCATACTTTAAGACCTACATCTTTTGTTTCAAAGAAGTAAAGGTGAGTTGTGCCCTTTGGTGATTTTTGTCATTTAAAAGGGTGGAGGAAAAAAGAGAGAATACAATGACGCGTTTGTGAGGTTGGGACTCATTTGTACCGTTAGCTGTCTGTGCATTTCAGTTATGTTAGAGTGAATGTTGGGGAAAATGGGGTAAATCTTTGAAATTAATTAGTACAAGGAAATTAGACTGATTAGAAGGATCACTTCATTTGTTTGAAGTACCAGAGCAGTATCCCTCAGGTCTAAAGAACAAAATAAAAGTAAACAGAATGTGTCCTTCATTGGTCAATTATTACAGCCATCATCATTAAACAGGAAAAAGACTCAAAGGTCAGGTTTTTGAAGGCTGCTATTCCTGTGTAGATTCAAAGCAAGTAAGCTATGCTTTATGTATTAAGTGTTTCGAAGAGCAAATGTATTCATAGATGTATTACATTGTTAAAGAAAAATAAAATAGAATTTGCAACATTTTGTCAGCATTCATTTTTCAATTTGTTCAGAAATATGTCATTTTTTTCTTCTTTTAACTAGTAAAATGATGACTGGTGCTAATATACTTAACCTATTGTTATTATGGGGTTCTGTAGATACACAAGTAAGGGGTATATTACTACAGTTATGATACAGAAAATCTTCAATTTCTATTAAAGATTAATTTTTTGTGTTTTAAACCTAATTTATTAATGTTTGTCTTTAGGTAATTGTAACATTTTCTTTGCTTGTATTGATAGTTTTTTTTTTCTTGTATATGATATTTCAATATACAATATAGGCTGAGCAGAAGGAGTTTCTTTCAACAAAACAGATTTATTTCATAGCATTTTGCTGCATTTTGAATTTAGATGCAATTTATAATGATATGTTGTTACAGCAGTCAGTGGTACCTTTTTATAATGCTTAAATCCTCATTTAAGGCACTAAAGTGGTGTGCCTTTTGTGTGTGGTCATTCTTTTTCATTTCATGAATTCCTATGTTAGCCCAAAAATATTCTTCTAGGTTGATTAACAACTCCTTCTGCCATTATGGAGTATGAATGTGTGCATAAGTATAGCATAGAATGAACTGGTGGCCTATCCTGGGTTAGGTCACAGAAACGGCAGGTATTTAAAAAAAAAAAAAAAAAAAAAAAAAAAAAAAAAAGTGAATAAAAGGTTTGGCCAAATCGTGTGAAAAGCTTAGTGGTTCACCAGTGTTAACCTTAAACAGCATCCATTAAAGCTTAAATAATGATTTTTCTAGTAATATGTATGACATCCATTTATAAGTGTTTGTATTTTCAAAAAGAATTTTCTGTGGAACTTTGTAATAGGAACTATAATCCTGGTTTTCTTTAGCGCTACATCTGTTGTAGGATTTACTTTGAGCCAACTCTTGATTTTAAATACACTTCTGTGTGAAATAAACATGCTGCAATTTAACTGTCAATCTAAAAATCCCAATAGGGCCAATTCATATTTTTATTCTTCCCTTTTTTTACAGGGTCTTGTGTTGAATTTGTACTTGCAGCTATTTTATCAGTTTTCAGGATATTAAGCATAATATACTTGACTGATTATACATTGCATTCACAACTTTTCAGTTTCATATTGTGTTATTAAGGCAGTGCTGCCTCATTTTGGCAGTCAATTAATGTTACACACATCTAAATAAGATTAGTACTTTATTTAAGTAAATATTAAACATTGAACAGACATAAATTCGATAAACTTCATCTCTATTTGCACTATCTGATCCATTCAGACACTATTCAGGCACTATTATGGTCTGTCACTCTAACCAGGGTAGGCTTCATTCTCCTCAACCCTCAATTGGATAAGTGGAAAAGAAATAGATTCATGGCTGGATGTTAATCTGACGACTAGTACATTTAATGTGAAAATGTAAAAATAAGTAATGAGAAATTCCACTTTTAATTTAGTGATTTTAAATATGTTAAAGCTTGGTTTGGCATCAAGCCCTTCCTATGTTTGTATTTTTTTTCTGTTCAGGAAAAAAAATCCATCCAGTAGCTATGCTAGTAATAGTGACTTTTTGTTCTTAGACTAAATATCATTCTTGCAAAACACATGCATCAATTCCAATTAAGTATACCCCTTAGGTGAAAGTGCTTCTTTAACATTAGGTACTTCCTTGTGTAAGGTTTGTAGTTAGTCCATAAATACCAAACTTTTGTTTAATATATTAAAACAATTGTTGGTTGGTACTTGTCAAAACCTCAGATGACCCACTTCCCTTATCCCTAATCAATTGACTGTTTTATTTTATTTTATTTTTTTTACTCTGGTTTTGCATTTTGTATCTCTCTATTATAAAAGAATCTTGAGATGAGATGAGACTATTGCCAAGAGATTTTTTCAAGTTGGTAGAGTTTTCCCGCCCTCCTCCCAACCATTTCCGGTTAACAGTCCATGGCCATGGTCCTCTTACGTCTCATTCATGTGAATGTTTGTTTTTGTCAGACACAGTTCTTGTGCTCTCAGCTCTTATAAATTTTTATGTTTATCTCACTTTAAGTTCCCAATTAAAGAAGACTTATTATGTCCAAGTCTTATTGAAGAATTTTATCCCGAAGGGTTATCAACAGAAGAAATGAGTACATGGGCAGTCCTAGCACCGAGAAACAACTAAGTCAAACGAATTAATGCAAAAATTGTTGATCAGTTACAGGGCAAATTGGTTAAATGCGTATCAATAGACTATGCTGAAAAAGTTGGTGGTGATGGTGCAGAAGATGAAAACATCAACTTACAATATCCCGTAGAATATCTACAACCATTAACACCATCCGAATTGATGTTGAAAGAAGGATGTATCGTAATGTTATTATGTAATTTATGGATGAGTGAATGGCTATGCAGTTGGACAAGATTAGTTGTATTGAAAATTGGTCGAACAATTCTTAACACAAAATTTTAACAGGCAACAAGGAAGGTAATGTAGTACATATTCCACAGATAACATTATACACCAAAGGATATCTTGATATGACATTCGTTTAAAACGTTTACAGTTTCCTGTTAGAAAAGCTTTTGCTATGATAATTAACAAATCACAGAGACAAACATTTGAAAAAGTTGATTCATTAGAGTGAAAGAAACTATATTTACTCACGGGTTGTTATACGTTGCATTGTCACAATGTAAGTCCAAACACGGAATCAAAATTCAATACGATATTGAAGAAAAGTTAATTCCAAATATTGTTTTTACAGTAAAAGTGTAAGTTTAAAAAGTATTTGCATGTTAATTTCAAAGCCAAACAGAACGAAAACATATAACGCAACAAATACCTCTAACGCAACATGAAACATAATTTTCTTTCAACTTATTACATTTTACTATTGCTAATTACTCGATGTAATGAAAAATAGTTGTATTATGCTTATGTAACAATTTCCATGAAAATAGCAATCTGTTTAAATTGTACATCCGCTTCCCCATACGTGAGTGGCGAAGTGGCAAGCACTTTGTCCCCTAGTTTAAGACGAGATTAAGCTTGGTTGTATGTGAAAATGTATGCACTTTGTCTTCATAACACCTAGAGCTAAAATCATTTTAAAATAATTTTTGAAATATGTTAAAATTACATCCAGATCTTTTAAGGTGTGTTTCATTACACAGTAGTAGGTTTCACCCTAGAAAGAACATTTTTAAGAAGACCAAGTGCGTAAAAACTGGCAAATGTTCTTTTTCTGTGTTTTCTTTTTCCCACTGGTTGTTGTTATGGAAATGGGTAGCTTATATTAGTATAACTGGGTAAAATACAACTGTTATTTGTTTAAATATGTTGTATAGATGTCAGACTACTTGTTTTGAATGTATGTTTGAATAATTTTAATTGTAAATATCCAAAATGTTTTGTTTTTGTTTACTCTTCAGGTTAACTTTACTTTATTATGTGTATATACTGTATATGGTGTTGCTTTGTCATTACGTAACAGGCTTTAAGCAACTACATTTGCCTTGCTATATTTAAATTGATATTTTTTAATCGGAGAGAAATTTTATATTAATAAAGTTAGACCCTATTGTTATTTTAAAAATGCTTATTAAGCATTTTCAGTACTGAATGAGTATGTTAACGAAAAGTAGATAAATGGAGCTTTATATCTCCCCAAAGAGAAATGCCTTTTTACAGAAGCTGTTTAAATAAATAAATACATTAATATGTAGATAAGTAAGTAAATGAATAAATAGAAGAAAATTAAAAAGAAAACATTCTGACTTTGCAGTCACAGTGAAGCATTAAGCAGACATTTTGCTATTGATATAAAATAGCATTTCTAGACGCACTTCAAGTACATAATTTGTTGGCTTAAAGTACTTAGTGCATCTATCTATCGTATGTTAAAACAGAGGGGCTATCTCGGATTATATCAACTAGATCTGCGCGTGGAACAATACAATGTTTGAATACAGACGCACTGCAAGCAAACGCTGAAAATAACAACATACGTGTAGGCAAAATTAATATATTACCATCCACAAATCCAGGAAGTCCAAGATATATGCAAAAAACTATCAGGATGCCATGGCCGTAGTATGTAAATTCGGAAAGCCTGATTTATTTATCACTTTCACATGTAATCCTACTTGGCCGGAAATTCTACATGCACACTGCGTCTTTCTACTTGATTTCTGAATTTCTTTCTCACCGTTTTCCATTCCTATTCTTACACCGCCGTATGCTACGGTGGGCGTCGGCTAGTTGTTCATAATGGCACTCCGTTTTGTTTTAACTCTCTCCTTTGATACTACCTCCGGGTTTGGGTAGAGTGTGTCCCATAACTGAGCTCACCCTTTTAATTAGCTTGTTGATTTGGTGGGACTTTTCTGAAGTGATGTTACTGGCCCATCACACCACAGTTTAGAAAATTGCACTGGTCATCGTACAGGTATAGAAGACATGAAGGATGTCACTTCCCACATTAAAAAAACATATACTTTCTCTGTGTTCAGAGATCAGTTCAACCTCTCATTAATATGAACCACCTCTGCATCTACTTCCAGAACTGTGACTGGACATAGAGGCTCTTTGGTGTGGCAAAAGTCAGTAACAGGGTCCTTGGCTTTGCTGATATTAAGATGCAAACAATTCTCTTTGCACCAAGAAACAAAGTTCAATCTCCACCTGACTTCTATACTGTCTCATCGCTTTTATTAATACACCACATGAGTGCAGAATCATCTGAGAATTTCTGCAAGTAACATGACTTTGTGTTATAGTAAATATATGAAATTCTGAAGAGATCCATGGATATTTATATGTAATCATGCAAAACAGAAAGCAAGAAATTAATAAATAACATGAAACTAAATTGATAAATAAGGGCATCACTATTTTTGGCAAATTTCTTCTACGGCTGTTCTCTAAAGTACTTACTTTTGTCCCTAGTTCATTTGAAATAGTATAGCTGTTCTGGTTTATAACTAAGCTGGTATTCTTGTTGTATCTCAGATTATTCATTATTTTGATATTTCTTGTTAGATGTAGCTTGTCTTCTATAGCTATTTGTACACAGTCCAACAATTTGTTGTTACTCCCTACTGACCATTTTGTTTAACAATTCATTCTGTTACCACAAAAGTTATTAAAAAAAATATCTAAGCTTCAACTTCAATGTCATAATTCTTCCTACTATTATCTTCCAGCTGGTTTTATGGCTCTGTCATCTCTCCATTATGAAGTTCATTAACCCATTCTGTTGTACCTCCTTTGTAGGAAAGCAGTGTTGATGCTACCCAAAGGGTAGTTGCATGGGACTTGCCAAATATAAATGCTGCAACCTATATGATAACTTTTCTTTTATTAATAATATTACATTTATAATACTTTTCTTACAGAGAACGTAGTGAGCTTTTAGAAGAGGCAAAAAAAATGGAAATGGCCAAGTTTCGATACATTCTTCCTGTGTATGGAATTTGTAAAGATCCGGTGGGACTTGTAATGGAGTATATGGAGACTGGATCACTCGAAAAGCTCCTAGCTGCTGAGCCTCTACCCTGGGAACTAAGATTTCGCATTATTCATGAAACTGCAGTGGGAATGAATTTTCTTCACTGTATGAATCCTCCTTTGCTTCATCTGGATTTGAAGCCAGCCAACATACTACTGGATGCTCATTATCATGTTAAGGTAATGGATTTACAGAATTTATAGCTCATTTGGTTACTGTAATCTTGGATAAGCGCTCATAATTATTTAAACAACATATGCAAATGTTCATTCAAAAATCTATTGCAAAAGATACTTTTTTTTCTTTTGTTTTATATCAGTTTTAGGCAATAGCTAAGTAATAATACAGTGTAAGGAATGGGAAGATACTATGCCGGAAGAGAAATTATTGTGGCTTTGATTTCAGGTAATCAAAACATTTTAAACAAAAATGTCATTAACCAGCAAACAGTTTTGTCTGTGAAATAATACATTATGCACAGTGTATTCCCATACAGAGACACAGAATTTCCTTGATTTTTGGCTGTGCCAATTAGTATTATCCATTGTGAGTTTTGCGGTGTTAAGTTTTTTTGTATCCTAGCTTTGCATTCTTATACCTGCGGTTTATGTCCGAGCTCTTTCTCATCAGTGATGTTTCAAATAAGTAATACATTCATATACTATGATGTATGTAAGTGTAAGGTATCTGTTTGCCTTAAAGAGGGATGAGTAATTAAATTTGCCAAGGGGCCACATAAGAAGCTGAGACTGTTTTGGAATGTTGAACCAATAGGCTGAACTTAATTCTGATCCATGTTAATATTATCCCTTTATAGAAAGTAGTAAAGTGTATGGTTTTGATTAGCTGTTACTGGTAAGAGTAGATGTTACAATTAGGTATGGAAATGTGGAATAGTCATAGTAAAAATGCCAACATTACATCACTATTTAATCAAAATTCACAAAAATATTTTTTAAAATGTGCATGTTTTTGCAGTATTTCAAAGAGCAGCGTTAAATTTAATTGTATATAAAAAGTTCATCAGTGCTATTACAATTTTTTTTTTATTTACATTTTTCTAATTACTTGATTTGCCATTTTTTGGTTATTTTTCTTGTGTTCAGTTAGAAAAATCTGGTCTAGTGGTAGCATGTGACACAATGTTCAGTTTCATGCTCCTCCAAAAGTGCAGCAAACTGACTGTGATTCAATGCTTTTGCCCTGATGATGTTAACTATTTTAGTTACTACATCAGTAACATGGTTCATTTTTAGCTCTGCCTTACAGAACACCTACAATGCAAAAATACCAGTTTTTGTTCTGGGTTCATTTCAGTCACTTTCTTGCATTCGCGTAAAAAGTCCAACATATTTCCCTGTCCAATCTGGACAACCATCAGTTGTAACACCTGCCAGTTTGTCCCAATTTAGTCCCAGCTTGTCTTAGCATGCATTTACCTCCATGAACAAGTCTTTCGTTATCCCACATAAAAAGATGAGTAACTGGACTGTGTTGTGGACATCACAGCTCTCATCCAGATCTAAAGAGAGAAAATCAAAATTGTCTGTTTGGTTTTGCAGCTGAAGCTCCAGAAACTCTGACTTACCTAAAATACAAAATTTCATTCTTCAGTAGTTTCAGATTTGCTAGCATTTGCTTCATGCTGTTTTGGTGACCTGCATTCATAATACTTGATATTCATACCAAGTGGTTATTAATTATTTTATATGTGCCATTGAACTTCTTTTTAGAAACTTTAATAAACCTAAACATTATTTTGAAAATAATTTGTAGTGTTTCTGTTTAAATGACACAATTCAGAAATATTTGTTAAATTACTGAATTTGCAAGTGATTTTTTTTGTATGGATATAAATTACAGGTAATGTGGAACTAAAACACAGACAAAATGCAGTTCCACCGAGAAACTTATTTTTCAATTGAATTTTCCTGACGGTATTATTTTAAAAATTATGCAGGTTCTTGGCAGATATGTAAAGGTTTTGTACTAATCAGTTGTACTGTCATTAGTAAATCTTTTCCTGCTTTGTTATATTAGGAAATAAAAAGTAGTTTTTGTAATGCTGCTGCTTTATGCGTAAATGACTGTTTTTTACTTGACATGCTTTTCAACAGTGTTTTCTGTTACACTTTGTTGTTTGTGTTGGGGAAAAATTATGTTTAGGGGACAAAAGTATACTTACTGTAGTTAGTGACGTTGCATGATGAGTAAGCAGAATGCTACAAAATTAACTCTCATTTTCTGTATTCATGCTAATGCTGTGAAAAAATGTGTTCTTACTCTTTTAAAAAAATAAATAAATAAATAAATAAAAATAATACTACTTGTGTACCATTTCCTTTAATCTCACAGTAGCAGATCCTAGGGGATGCATAGGTCATGCTCTTGTGAAACTTTCTTTTTTAGTGATTTTGAATTTTTTTGATGTGTTGTTTTATAAGGAACTAACTTGTTTTGGAAAAATCTTTTTGTTGTACTACCTTCCTTAAATTCAGAATGTTTTCAACCAAGAGAGGTCATGTTTGGCAAGATAATCACCTACTATTATCGTAAGACTTTGCATTAAGCTCTACCAAACTAAGGTAGTAGATCTTTGCGTTTTCTGTCCAGCAATTAATGGCTGTAGCCTACTGGCCTTTGAGTCTCCTCTTTATGCTTCATCCTTCAGTAATCAGGCATTCAGTTGTAGCCATTGCCCTGGTCTTGTTATGCTGAGACTTTGGCCAGTTACTACTGTTAAGTTTTTAAAATAAGATTATAAATCTCAGTGGACTGAAACTGAGCTTGATATGCAGTTCAGCAGTTCTTAATTGTTTAGAAAATGTTTGTTTGCAAGATTTCTGATATTTTGGGTTACAGTTTACAGTAATTTAATTTTCTGTAGTCGGTCTGAATACACATGAGCTATCTGAATCGTAACATTTTCAGATCCACATTTCTTGACAATAGGTCAAGAGAATGCCAAAATGTGATCAGTTTGTCTACTATGAAAATAAGCTGATAAAGGCCTGATTTTTGCATGGACAATATTTCTATGCAGAATGAAAACAGCAGCCTGAGTTTCAAAAACCCTGCTGTGCTGCCAGCCATTCCAGACCACCTCCCTGTTATGCCATCAACAAATAAGCATCATCTGCTCACTACACCAATAGTAACATGATTTGTACATCTTTATTTTACATGGAAAAATGTAACCGGAGGGATTTATTTTTGCTTTTAAAAGTGCTTCTAAAAGCTCGGGGGGGGGGGGGGCGTGTATGGCATTTACATTTTTGCCCATCCATTTCCTTTCTAGAATGTTATTGTTACATAGTAGATAGCACAATTTTAGACACTCCCAACAATGTGGCATATTTTGTGGAAGAGGCCAAGAAAGTGCAGAGGTGGTCCTAGGAACAGAACCTCCCATTAAATGTGAGGAAAACAAAAGAGCTGCTCAATCATTTTAGGAAGAATGCTGAACCAGTACAACCACTGGTCCTCAAGGGAGAACAAGTTGAGATAGTTAGTAGCTTTATGTACTTTGGCATTCTATTGGATAATAGCTTGAATTTTAAAGAAAACACACAATATAGTTACAAAAAATGTCAACAGCTATCTATTAAGAACACTGAGAAAAGTTAACATTTCAACTAGCATCCTGCGGAACTATTATACATGTCATGTTGATAGTGTACTGGTTTTTTGTTTCCTGTTCTGGTTTTCGGGTCTGTATGTGACTAACACAAAAAAAAGCTAGGTATGTGATGCAACTGCATACAATTGGAATTAGCACTTCAAGAAATGTAATACAGAAGAGCAAAAAGAAAAGCAGGTGAGATTATAAAGGACCAGACACACTGCTGAAAACGTTCTTTCCAAATTTTACCTTCTGGGGAGCAATACTTGCCGCCAAAATTGAAAACAAATTGAAGTATAAATAGTTTTATATCAGCTGTAGTAAAACTTTTAAATAGGCCAAGTTCAATTTTGTTGAATAAGTAAGTATTATAGAATTCTGGTTTTATGTATGTAGGAATGCGGTGGGATGACACCCTGCCCAGGGTTTGTTTCCTGCCTAGCGCCCTGTGTTGGCTGGGATTGGCTCCAGCAGACTCCCGTGACCCTGTAGTTAGGATATAGCGGGTTGGATAATGGATGGATGGATGGATGTATGTAGGAATGTGCATTTGCGAGTTGATGACTGGATCAAAGCAAATTTCCACTTGTGGACAATAAAGGTAAATAAACTAATATGCTAGGATTACTTTGTGACATTTTTCCTCCCTGTATGCCTGAAAATAATTTTTTAGAAAAATGCGTCAGTCACTTTCTTTTAATAATAATTTCTTTTGTGTATTTTAAATAGTATTTTATTTGTGTTATCTAGCAAGTAATATGCTGTGCAAGGTAATAATGTAAATGTTTTTGTTTATTACAGCTAAATTTTTCATTTTTTTTTTTTTTTTTTCTTTGGCATTCTGACTCATGGAAAGGTTTTAAAGATTGTTGAATCTGTGTGTACCATTACAATGTGTGGGTGTTGCCCACTGCACAGCAGCACATGCGGCCCATCTGGGTAGGCGTGTGGATCGTCTTGTCTCTCCAGCATGATGATCATCTTCCTCTGCTGTCGGAGGAGCTGCATAAACTCCATATTTCAGTGGCGGCACTCTCTGAGGTACGCAGACCTGGGACTGGCCAGATATCTGTAGGTGGATACACCTTTTATTAGTCTGGTTGCTCTGATGTTTGTCATACTCGGGGAGTAGCTGTTGCTGTATCGGATCGGCTTTTCAGATGGTGTCCGATGTCACTCCTTTCAACGAGTGTATTATGAAACACCGATTACGGCACTCCCTAGGTATCTTGTCTGTTGTCTCAGTGTATGCTCTGACCGTGGTGAGTAATGTCTCAGTGAGGGAGACAATTTATTCACAACTTCACTCGGTGGTCAATTGGTGCCCCTGCTCTTAAGAGACTGAGCAGGGAGTCTGAGTTTCTGGGCTTGTGAGTGTCCTGGATAAAAACCAAGATCCAGTCTTTTAATGACCACTTGGGCACAGCCATCAGCAGTGTGTCTGTTTGTGGAGAGTGTCGACCTTGTCGAGAGGTTTACTTACCTTGGCAGTGACATTCATGTCTCTGGTGACTCTTCTTGTGATATCAGTAGACAGAATGGGAGAGCATGGGGTGTTATGAAGTCACTGGAAAGGGGGGTGTTGTGCTCCCGATATCTGTGCAAAAGGATGAAGGTCCAAGTCTTTAGAGTCCTGATGCTTCCTGTCTTGTGAGACATGGACGCTATCCAGTGACTTGAGGTGAAGACTGGACTCTTTTCAGTATTGTCTCTTTGGAGAATCCTTGGGTGCCGCAGATTTGACTTTGTCGAATGAGTCCTGAATGAAGCATATTGCATGCATTGTGAGGGAGTGTCAGTTACGGCACAATTCCCTGAGGGTGATCCGGCTCATAGGATCCTCATTATCGAGGACCTGAGAGGCTGGACCAGGCCAAGGGGACACCCACGTAACACTTTGCTGCGGCAAGTAGGGGGTCATTTCTAGAGGGTGGGACTGGACCGCGTGTCTGCCTGGGGGGGTTGCCAACCAGGATCCTGAGCAGTTTCGCCATGTGGTTGGTGCAGCAACATGCTGTACCAGTGCATGCTTCCCAACCTGACCTGTATCTCATTTTGATAACATTTTGTTGTAAACAATTTTATTTAATGCCGTTTAAAAGATACTAACATTTCAATGACACCATTTTGTTTGGTGCTGCTATTTTGAGTGTAATGTATGTACCATTACAATATGCAGGGCATCCAGAGGTCATGACCTATAATATCATGAGTTTAAAGGTATGGAGGTCAGTTAGAGTAATTTTAAGGCTTTAGACTATATTTCATCTCCTCTTTCTTCCTCATCAAAAGTCTGTCTGACCATTTTATATTAGATTAGATGAACTTTATTAATCCCGAGGGGAAATTTTAGATGTGTATAGTCCAGAAACATTAAAAAAGGCAACAGCCTGGCAGAACAAAAGTACAGCCAATCACTAAAAAAAAATAAAAATGTATGTTGTGTAGAAATTTCAAAATTAACTTGGAGAAAGTATTGAATTGCCTGATAATAGTTGGCTGAAAAGATCTCCAGAGGTACTGATAAGACAGCTTTTCTTTGTCAGAATAGTTAATATTGGCAGTAGTTAATATTTTAAATCTACTCTGTTTGCTGTTTAAATGTTAGTAGATTTGTACAAGCAGTCATAGCAATTTACAGAAGACCATATGAGTTTTGACTAGAACAAGCCATTAACTTTTCACATAGCTAGTCAATTTCTGTTCACCTAACCTTTTGTAAAATTATAATTAATTTGAGATTTGTCCACAAAGTATCAACATGAACAATATTACATAGTACGCAGGTGTCAAATATTATGCTGCCACCCAGGTCGTTTAAAACGGGAATTCCCAGTTCCCAACTACAGTTAGTTTAGAGTTGGTGACTGCTGTTAGATTATATTTTTGTCTAAAAGAAGTTTTAATCTCTGCCAGCTTTGATTAGTCTTTCACATTACACTTCTCTGGTCAAAACTAAAATCCTGGCTGTGATGAGTGAACCCTGCTGAATTCACTTTGCCTTGAGTTGAAAACGCAGAAATTTTGTAGAACTTCACCAAATGCATTGAAATCAATAAGGAATTATAAGATGATCCAGTTTTGAGTAGATTATAATGGTGTTGTGGTCTTTTAAGTGTCCATGAAAGCTAAGTCTGAAAACTGTGTCTTCTGATAATTATGGCCAAAAATGTGACCACTGTGCCTCCTATACAGACACCCCCCTCCAAACAAAAGATGCGGATGTAACTAAAATACAACAAATGGCTACAAACTAGCAATAAGTAAAAGACAGATATATATATACTAGACATTGGTTCTAAACAACTACAAAAAAATCTGTGCATTTTGCAAGCTTCTATCACTATGAAAGCTCATGTCACGTTACATGACTTTTCAAAAGATTTTCAGTTGTTGCCTTCATTTACATAATCTCAGCCAGTCAGATGCAGTTCAGAGTGCACACCCATGAAGATGATAGGCCTAATGTGAAATACATAACAACTGAGATCAATTAGTTTGCAACTGGCTACAATAAAATCAAACCTGTTTGATTTTCTCTTTAATCTGTGGGGCATGCTATATAAGTTAGAGAGCTAACAACCAATGAATGCTCATCCAGAAGTACAATACATAGAATGTAGCAATGATGAATAAGGAACACACATTTTGAAACAAGATTATAAGAGAAGCTTATTTAACTCGTGTTTTATGGACTAACCAGAATGAATAAAAATCAGAGATTGCATCTGAATGCACTACAGTTATTAACCCTTCACACAGTGTCAGTACAGCTCTGGCTCCCTCAGTCAGCCCGGGACCTGTGATCCTCATAAATGGAGGAGAAGCTTGTTTGTTTGATGTCTCATATTTTACACACTATATCAGAATAGAAAAAAAAGAAGTAAATGGCAATAATCACTACCAAACTTATTGCACCTGTTAATCCTTCGTACAGCGCCAGCTCTGTCGGGCAACACACTTTTGGCTGTCAGAAAAAATGAGCAGACACAACTGTGCCAGAAGACTCAATCAGTAATTGTGACATGGGCTGTGATTTTCAGTCATATAATTTGACGTGATGCAGCAACGAGATCAGTGATTGTGATCGGCAAATCTGACATACCCTATGATAAAAAGACATGTAATCTGACATCAACTTAACGCCCACAGAGCCTATGATGCAAGAGATCAGTGTTATATACTCTGCAGCAGTGCTCTATTTGTGCATTAGTATTGTGTATCACTGTGTGGCAATTTTCGCTGTGTGTGTAGGGCTAAGAAGGCTGTTTGACCATTTGATTTAAGGGAATATACTGTATGTGCTATGAACCAATTTGATAAGGTACTACTTGGGCATAGATCACCCCTGCAATTCTAGGTAAGAATATAAAAGGTTTCAACATGCAATTTAATTGGTAATAAAGATCAACATGAAAGAAAATACCCTAACAATTAACTTGTGTTTGAGCATATCATAGTAAGCACCAATATGAAGGACTGAGACACTATTATGTACACGGAGAGCCTAACAAGACTGATTATTTCACTTTGTCTTTATTATATGCCACATGAAATGCCTCCAAAACAACAAAGGTCAACAGGGAATAAGACATGACTAGCTGTTCACCTATGCTATAAAACATAGTATGCAATTACCATGACTCTCTTCCCATCACTAATACCTGTGTGATGCTCGTATTTATGTGTTTCCTGCAAAGGTCTCCATGCTTTCCGAAATCTTTCCAAGACTCGGCAAAGGGTACACTTTTCTTCACTGCCTATGAAGAGGTAGCTGTCTGTTACTTTATTTTCTTGCAAATGGCATCATTAAAATATTTGTAAAATCTCTTTTCAGGGATCTACTACAAGTTTGACTTTATGACTTTCATGGGATTAAAAGGATTAGTAATTATTTTTTTTTGTCCATTTGTATTTTGACACTATTATCATTCTTTTGTTTACCTGTTCATCTTGTGCTTTTTTTTTTTTTTTTGCATAGTAAAAATATATATATTTTTTTGTTTGCTTGTTTAATTAAGAAATTTTTGCAATAATTGATAGTTATACCTTTTAAATGTCACGCAATTTGATAGATTCTTAGAAAATGCAGCAAAGAGGACTGAGATCTTAATTGTGTTTATTTCGTTAGTGTTTAACAGTACTTGACATCCTCAAGTTTCTTTCTGTTTTTAAAAAAAAAAAAAAAAAAAAAAAAATGGTTTGAAATGTGCATGTTCAGCTCAGTTATTAAAACCTGCTCCAAATGTTTGTTGAAAACACATCAGTTTGCATCTGGTTTAAACTTTTCTCCTTGATATCAGCAACTGTCAAGACTTAACTATTCAACATGCAACACTGAGTATTTTTTATATTGTAATTGTTCCTCTAATATAGGCTGTAACTGTGGTACAATATACAGTATTTAATAGTTAACTTTGAGTTTGTGTTCTTTATTACTTGATAACGTTATACTTTGCAATCGATTACATTAAATGTACTGTTGAGATCATACTACAAAGCCTGGTACCAGTATATTTAGTCTGTTCTTTATTTTCTGTAGATTTAGGAGCATGTGGTTATGCAATAAATTCAGACAACAGTTCTTTGGATTGAAAGTGCTTTGAGTTTGGGAAAATGTATTATTAGTAGTAGTAATGTTGTTTGTGTTATTAATATTGGAGTATACCTGTAAATGATGTGGTGAATATTTAGTAATTATGTGGCAGGAATCATATTAACTGATTTGTACTTTTTTAACTTAGATTTCAGATTTTGGATTAGCTAAATGGAATGGCCTTTCAAGTACAGATGATATTAGCCGGGATGGTTTCTGTGGGACAATAGCTTATCTTCCTCCTGAAAGAATTAAAGAAAAAAATCGGAATGCAGACATAAAGCATGATGTATACAGGTTGGTGCAAGCAAAGTTCTTAATATAGTGATAATTTGTATTTTGATTTAGTTAAACATGTTTTATTTAAGAGGTAAAATATGAAAATAAAAGTATAAAATTAAGTTCTTAATTTATTTGTATTTATAGAGGACTGTTTACATATTTATATTAATCTTTATTTTTCAATTGCATATGTTTTTTTTATAGACCAGTAGTTTTGCATATATGGTTGTATTCATTTGTTGAAAACACACATTTACAAACAGGATTGTTTAACCTCATTACCATTCGATTGTGCTTAATCAAACACTACTAAATGAACAATGTCTGAAGTTTAGTATTTCACGTGGAAAAGATATGGAGTAATGCAGCCCTGAAAAGAGATCTGTTAAAGAATCTTCAAAAAAAAAAAAGGAGGTGTAAAGCAGGCTTAAGAGACCTTTGGAGATAATTTTGTTGGCTAGTCCAAAGGACATGTGCAATTTCTTAATTAGTTGTATGCAAGTTAGGTGGCATGGTGACACAGTGGTAGCGTGGCTGCCTTGCAGTAAGGAGACCAGGGTTTACATCCCAGGTCCTCTTCTGCTTGGAGTTTGCATGATCTCTCCGTGTCTGTGTGGATTGTGCTCTTGCTTCGGATTCCTCCCAGTGTCCAGTGACATGCATGTTAGGTGATGCTAAATTGACCCGTGTGTGTGCACTTTCCCTGCAATAGATTAGTGTCCTATCCAGGGTTTGTTCCTGCTGTATGCCCTGTGCTCCCAGAGATAGGCCCCAGCACCCCCCATGACCCTGGACTGGATTAAGCGTGTTTGAAAATGACAAAAAGAGTCTGATGTCTATGGTTTTATTTTGATGCGAGTTACATAAGTAGGCGTTTGCTTTTGGTTATAGGCAAGGCATTTAATAATTTCAACTGAAAGTAACTTGAATGTTCTTGTACTTTATGAATTGTGTATGTTATTTGTCTCCCCTGACCCATGAGAGGACATGTTTGAACTTTTCATAGATGAAGGCGTTTCACAATTGTAATAAAATATTTTCTCCAATTACTTGCTTTTTTTAAGTGATGCTTTATATAGTAATTTTAAAAAAAGGCCTCTCGAAGTAGCTGACAACTATAGTGAGTTGGGCACCAGTCCAGACGACACAAAAGCCATAACATTAACTATATAGTCCAACTTGTTCAAACACTCTGGCTATACTTCTTTGCATACATATTTGTAAAATTATTTCACATATCATTAAGGAGTATTGCACACAAAAGATGCTTTACTTTAGTGGACAGGTAGAACTGTGATTTGGTAGCTAAATCTATGTCAGTCTGGTAGTTATCATTTTAGAGCACATAATCCACTCCTATATTTTAAAGAAGGCTTTTGAGCACCATCCTTACTTGCCTGCATGAGACTGGTAGACTTATATCCTCTTTAATAAAATCCCTATGTGCGTCCAGGTGTCTGTGTGTGGGTGTTTTCTGGTGAAGTGCACATGCGCGGGGCACGGTGCGATGCGCGATATTACTGTCAGAGAAAGTTAGAGGCGTTTTACGGAAATACAAACCAGTATTACTGCGAGAGGAAATTAAAAGTACACAGTACAGTGACGCATATTACAGCCACATACAAGCCAGTATTACTGTCAGAGGATATTAAAGGCATATTACCGACGCGCACGCCTGTATTACCGGCAGAGAAAATTAAAGGTATATTACGGACTTACAAGCCAGCGGACGTACAAGACCGTATCCTTCAATAAGGGTGCGCACAGGCATCCTTCAATAAGGGCGCGCACAAAAAGGTGAGCCTCAAAAGGGCGGCCTCAATTGGGCGCGGCGAATAAAGGCGCGCGTAAATAAAGATCTGCACCTTTGTTGCTCTTCACATATTCCAGAGCCATTTGAACTAAATTATCTACGAACACCTTTATTCGCCGCACTCCATTGAGGTCGCCCTTTTGAAGCTCGCCTTTTCGTGCGCGCTCTTATTGAATAGAGCCGTACAAGACAGTATTACTGTCACAGAAAATTAAAGACACACAATACACGGCAGCAGCCCACGAAGAACGGTCAGCTCAGCAAGTAAACATCAACAAAAGAAAGGCTGAAAGAAAGAAAAATACGACCAACAAAAAGAATGAGGTCAAAGTCCCTTGCCATTTAATATAGACTGTTCCTACTAATGTTTATGCACTACTGTTCTAGCGCCTGTTATTGTAACGGGCTAAATGACTAGTGTTTATATAATTTTCTCCTCTGAAACCATTAGAGGAGTAGATTTAGAATCTCTATAGCAGCACGACACTAGTAATGCAGATCTATAACACTGGTAATTTGTTTGTTTGAGTGAAGTGAATTATTGATAATGATGATAATGTATTCGCTACACAATAAACTGCAATAGTGCAAATAACACTGCATGTATGATCTCCAGTTATTTTCTTTATGTATGAAGTGCTCTGTATTATGCAAGTCATTCTTGAACTGTCATACACAATTCTTTTCCAATATAACATGTATGCACACTGAAATATGTCTTAAGTGCATTTATTTCTTCTGTGCTGATGTAGTAAGAACTGCATTGTTGAAACACACCTCATTGTACCGCAACACTACTATGAAAAATCTTCCTGCATTTGTGTTCATTTTCTTTCCTAATAACTGCACATGAGACAGCTGGTTATGAGTGGGTCAGATAATTTCAAAAGATGCCACGGCAATTGGGTTATAATCATTGAGACAGCCCACAATGGAGATTTTTTTGGAACAAATATTGGCCATCTTAAAATAATGTGAAATTGTGCTTGGTAAAATGACAGATTTAGAAGGGTTTTCAAAAATAGAAGCAAAATGGCTGATACACAATCCCAGAGTCATTGCTGTAACAAGGTCAAGTTTTGATGCTTTCTGTTGAAAATCTGCCATATGTCCTGCTCTTTAATGGTAAATGTAAATTGAAGGCTCAAGATTGGATATGAAAAAACATGAAATAAACAAAGTTATGCTCATAGTAGTTTGTGGAAAGTCCTATATTATTTGAACAGACAGTTGAATTTTATATTTCAGTGGCATAGTTAACTTTGTCTTTCTCTTTGTCTAGCTTTTCCATTGTAATATGGGGAGTTCTTACACAGAAGAAACCATATGCAGGTATCAGTAATGTTTTATATTTCATTTATGAAAATACTCATTTATTTATTTGGAAATTAAATATATAGTGTAACAGTGTACAGTATGCTGTTATAATACAAAAAAAATTAGTTATCTAATATTTTAATTTGCATGGCTCTCTCTCCAGTGATTTGTACCTGTCTTGCACGTGAAGCTTACTAGTACAGGCTCCAGTTTCTTAGTGACCCTGCTCAGGATAACTGGGTTTGAAAATGTATGAAGGGATAGGTGTTCCCTCTAGACAGATTTTCATATAATGTACTGATGAACCAGAAAAACAAATAGCATATACCTTAAGGATGGAAGCTTCAGAGATATCTCATAACTTTTTAGAACATTTGCATACTGTCATAAAATAAGTAATTTAAGTTAAAATAAGTAATGTGCAAAAAATGTGGTGCATTAATAGTCAGTCGGTCATTTTCCAACCCGCTATATCCTAACACAGGGTCATGGGGGGTCTGCTGAAGCCAGTCCCAGCCAACACAGGGTGTAAGGCAGGAAGAAATCCCTGGGCAGGGCGCCAGCCCAACACAGGTGCATTGATAGTGATTTTATTTATTTATTGATTGATTTACATGAAATTGGCCAGTTCTGAATGTACATGGGCATGTTTTACTCTTCTGCATAACACTAAAATATTATATCCATTGATTAAAACATTGAAATCTTTATGTTGCATTAAAGTAACAATCAAATTGTAAAAGTCATTCTTCCACAATTGTGTGTATCCATTTTGTTACTTGCTGATGGCATGGTTCCAGAGCAGGTACTGAGAGCATCTGGTAAGAAATAATGACCTTTTTCAAAACCCCTAAATCAAGATGGTACTAGCTGCACTTTGTTTCAGTAGACTTCACTGAATCCTATACATATAGTACTTCATTATTTAACCAAGCTTTATGTGTAATATGGTTGAGATTAAGCCTGTAAAATTAGTTAATTATCAATATTCTAATTCTACAGTTAAATATATTCAAATGTAGGTTAAACTTTTTCATGCATGTTTCTGTAATCAGTATAGTGTAGCAGTATGGATAACATTTGAATGCTGTTTGTATTTGTTAAACTTCAATACATTAAGCTATTAAGATGACAAGAATATCAGACATGTGGCAGTCATTTTCAGTTGGTGTTAAAGAGAATGATGAGATGCAGTGGAAATTTAAAAGTTCTAGCATGAAATGGCAGTAATCCTGACACAGCATATTCAAAAGCAAACAGGAGTAGGGGTTAAATGCTACTTTTAGGGAGCTGGAGATGTATTTCATGAAAAATATGCACCTTTGCTACCCTCTTGGTAATGCAATTATGGATCAAGAAGAAAAGCAGTGGAATCAAACATGCTTTTAGGGTTGGGATTGTTTTCAAGAAGCAACTTAATAAGGACAGTGCAAGCTAACCAAACAAAATATGAAAAGTCTGATCCTAGAAGTAAAGTGTAAAAAAAACAGAACTGGAAAAGAAAATAACTAATACCAATCATAGTCTGATCAAATGGTGAATGATTACCAGAAAGTCTGTGAACCCCTTACAATTTATCTGAATTATCAGAACTAAATTTAATTTTGATTTTCCTTTAGGTTAAATTAAGAGAGTGCTTTTCTTGAAGCAAATAAAGCATAAAACCTGTATAGTTAATTGTCATCTTAGAACCACCATTCACCATCTTTAATGTACAAATTAGAAATTCAAGGTAGATCAACTTTATTAAGGGATAATTTAAATGAGACTTAATTCAATGAGATGATAATATGTTATGAGTTTGAGAAATGTCTCTCTACCTTGCCTTTATACTAAGCATATGTTATGTTTTTTTGACTGTCAGCTTTAGAGCCTTCTGTTTATAGCATAGACTACGAAAGTGAATCATGCACTAATAAAACATTTGTGAAGGCCTATGAAACTGCTGCTGATACATGGCTGGAAAATGCTAGAAAACTATACCTTGCATTAATCAAATTGTGAGGCTGATTTTTATGGAATTATGGAAAAAATTACATGCAATGTCTTTTCTGATTGTGGTCAATGAATACAATAGCATTTGTATTCATTCCTGGAACTGCCACCTATGATTTCACAAAGAACCCTTCTAGTTATGTTTAGGACCTTACAGTTCTCTCTGCTATTGACCTTAGCCAGTCTCCATGAGTTTAAAAGCATAGAAGATACAGAACAAGAGTTATGTGGATAAGAGCATACCCAGGGATGAAAAAGAATATTCCCACTCATCTCAGGTTTGCCACAGAACTCGTGAATGATTCACTTGTCTATTTGGGAAAGAAAAAAAAAAGATTCTGTGACAAGATTAGCTGAAAGAGTTTTTGACCCAAGTTAGAAATTTTCCTCCACTTTTGCAATAATCAAACACTCTTTTTCAACAAAACAGCTTGATCCCAGCTGTGAAGGTTGGTGGTGATGATATGGCTACTATATATAGGCCTATTTTGCACACGCTCATTGTAAACCATTTACTGTTGTGGAAGAAATAATTAAATTATTGGCTGTAAATAATAGTACATGACAATTTCAGGAATTCCTTTTGTGAGGTGAAACATTGTGTCTGAGTTAAACATTGTTATTACAAGATGTTATAAAACGTGAAAAGGGTCTGGCGTTGATTTCCGCCTTTACCTTAACATTAAACCTTTGATACCAATAGCAGGTTATTGAAATTTCTGGCATTTGTAATAAAAGGGATCACTTAATTCTGTATTTGTCAATGTTATTTTCTTAACAGATGAACACAATATTCTTCACATAATGCTGAAAGTCGTAGAAGGACTACGCCCAGAACTGGAAGCAATTCCACGATGCAGGCCACAAGCATGTAATGGCTTCATCAGTCTGATGCAGAAATGCTGGCAGGATCCACCCAAAAAAAGACCATCTTTTCAAGGTCAGAAGTAACTTTTTATGAGCATGCTTATTTGAAGCAGTAAGGTGATATCTACATGTGTGACATGGTTTAGGTAATAATACTGAAAGCTTAATGATGATCATCAAGCTGCTACAGGTTAAAGCTGTGCATAGGTTGCACAATTAATAGGGTGTGCACATCTTATAATTATATCAAGGATAGTACCTTTCACAAAATGAAACAAATCTAGTAGAAATTGTATTCCTGTTAGGAAATTTCCAGGCATATTAATTTTAAATGCCTTTCTAGTCACACATAAAAAAAAATAAATATATAATCTAATAAACTAAGTTGAAAGCCTTCTCATACTATTGGGGAATATGTAAAAATCCTCCATATACTCCCATGTCTCTTCTATAATTCTCACTGACAACATAATGTATTTCTCCCCATCACTCTGATTGTACAGTATTTAGTTTTCCTTCAAGTTTTTTTTTTTTTTTTTTTAATAACGATAGCTAATGGTAGTTTGAAGAATGTTTTTGGTTACCTCCATAGTCTGCTTGTTTGCCATTTTTCTTCATTAGGACTATTACTGTCCAAAGAAAGTCATCTGGCGGCTCTCATAGTTTTTGCCTTAATTCAACCAGTTCTTTTCTCAATTTCTTGTGTACTGGGTTTAGAAATTTTGTCAGGAGTTTCTTCTATCACTGCCTTCATCTTGTCTCTTAATAAATCGTTACCCTTCCCTTTTATATATTCTACATACTATGTTTTTCAATTATTAAGTGGTCCGTTATCTGTGTCAGAGAGTGTATCTGTGTATGTTTTGTCAAGATTTACTTGCATATGATGTTATCTTACCTGTTGCTCTTGAGTGGAGCATGGAGCTGTAGAATTTACCTCTTCAGTGGAGTTGTGCAACTGCGCAGCAGGAGTCAAGGATGTGGTATGTGATGCCCTTTTTTGAAATTATGCTTTAATAGAAGCTCGACTAAACTTTGGAAAATTGATGGCTAAAAACAGGCTGAAGTACATTCTTAATAATAAAAAAATTATTTGGATTGGTTAGTGTATTTGTATTCAGTTTTGCTCCTTTTATTTGATGAACCGACCGCTGCCTATTTGAGGCTTCACTGAGATGTGTAATCATTATTTCATTAAAATGTTTATGGTGGGTTTGACTGCCTTTAACCCTGAATCTGAAAAGTAAATTGAGTGACACATACAAAAAAGTAAGAAAGAATGCTCAAGGATAACATTCAAGAAAATTGGTGGTAGATATACCCACAGTGAAGGAAGCCTCCTAATTCTGAAAAGAAGCACATTTCAGCAGAAAAATAAGGACTTTGTAAAATGCCTTTTCCTATGATAACACATGCAGACAATCGGGTGCTGTATTTTAACATAGTATGCTGGATCTGTAAAGTGGCAGTGCTAATAATTGTGCACTGCTGTGCTACCTAAGCTACAATACTATCTATGTCAAAAATATTTCAATGAAATATCTCAAATTTCTTAATTCATGCTTACAGCCTTATAACTGCTCAACTGTCTTAAAGCTATAGAATATTATACTCTGACAGGTAAAGTAGTATAGTATGGCTAAAAAAAATGCATGTTTTTCTTACTTTCTGTAGTTTTTTTTATGTATTACTCTACTGATGCAGTTTTTCCATGGTAAGTCAGGGTTTTAAGTCTAAATATTAGTGGAAACCTCTACATGCAAAACAATTATTTAAAGTTAAAATAGAAAAATTACAAATTATATGAAAGACTGGATTATAACTTTATATTCTCAAATTTTAAATAGTTTATAAAACATTAGAAAGAATAAATTATGACATTTAAAAAAAAAAAAAAAAAAAAAAAAAGCCTGAATTTGAATGCCCTGTTTTAGGGTGTCTGTTTGGAGCTATTTAAATGTAATTATTATTATTATTATCCAGCCATTATCCAACCCGCTATATCCTAACTACAGGGTTGGGGGGGGTTTGGGGTTGGGAACGGTTGGGGGTCTGCTGGAGCCAATCCCAGCCAACACAGGGTGCAAGGCAGGAAACAAACCCCAGGCAGGGTGCCAGACCACCACAGGACACACACCCACACACAAAGCACACACTAGGGACAATTTAGAATCGCCAATGCACCTAACCTGCATGTCTTTGGACCGTGGTGGGAAACTGGAGTACCCAGAGGAAACCCACGCAGACATTATTTAATGTACAAAATACAATAAGAACTGATCAAAAGATAAGTATATTACACAATCTCTGAAAATGTGTGCTGTGTAGATAAACTATGTAGTAAAAAAAGAAACAAAAATTGACAATAAAAATAATAAGCATTCAAAGAGCTGTTCTTCCTAATTCCTTTGGTTCACAAATGAACAAAAACAAGCCAGCCTAATTAGACTATTGCTTTTCAGAACTCTTTATGAACATGAAGGAAAACTCTATAAAGGCAAACCAAAGAAAATTTATACCCAGATTATCAAAATAAACAATACAATCTAGCCTAATAAAGAAAGCTTTCACACTTCTATAGAAAGAAATGTTGGATTTTTTTTTAATATATTCTAATGAAGAAATATCATTATTTGTACATAACAAAACATCATCCATTCCATTGCTTTCTAAACTTGTACATACAGTCATATGAAAAAGTTTGGGAACCCCTTTCAGCCTGCATAATAATTTACTCTCAACAAAAAAGATGACAGTGGTATGTCTTTCATTTCCTAGGAACATCTGAGTACTGGGGGTGTTTTCTGAACAAAGATTTTTAGTGAAGCAGTATTTAGTCGTATGAAATTAAATCAAATGTGAAAAACTGGCTGTGCAGAAATTTGGGTCCCCATGTAATTTTGCTGATTTAAATGCATGTAACTGCTCAATACTGATTACGTGCAACACCAAATTGGTTGAACAAAACTTCATAGACAGGTGGGTCCAATCATGAGAAAAGGTATTTAAGGTGGTCAATTGCAAGTTGTGCTTCCCTTTGACTCTCCTCTGAAGAGTGACAGCATGGGATCCTCAAAGCAACTCTCAAAAGATCTGAAAACAAAGATTGCTCAGTGTCATGGTTTAGGGGAAGGCTACAAAAAACTATCTCAGAGGTTTAAACTGTAAGGAATGTAATCAGGAAATGGAAGGCCACAGGCACAGTAGCTGTTGAACCCAGGTCTGGCAGGCCAAGAAAAATACAGGAGCAGCATATGCGCTGGATTGTGAGAATGGTTATAGACAATCCACAGATAATCTCCAAAGACCTGCAAGAACATCTTGCTGTATCTGTACATCGTTCTACAATTCAGCACAATTTGTACAAAGAACATCAGTATGGCAGAGTGATAAGAAAGAAGCCCTTTCTGCACTCACGTCACAAGCAGAGTCGCTTTTTGTATGCAAACGCTCATTTAGACAAGCCAGTATCATTTTGGAACAAAGTGCTTTGGACTGACGAGACCAAAATGGAGTTATTTGGTCATAACAAAAAGTGATTTGCATGGCGGAAGAAGAACACCGCATTCCAAGAAAAACACATTCTACCTACTGTCAAATTTGGTGGAGGTTCCATCATCCTGTGGGCTGTGTGGATAGTTCAGGGACTGGGGCCTATGTTAATGTCGAGGGTCAGATAAATTCAACCCAATATCAACAAATTCTTCATGATAATGTTCAAGCATCAGTCACAAAGTTGAAGTTACGCAGGGGTTGGATATTCCAACAAGACAATGACCCAAAACACAGTTTGAAATCTACAAAGGCATTCATGCAGAGGGAGAAGTGCAATGTTCTGGAATGGCCGTCACAGTCCCCTGACTTGAATATCATCGAAAATCTATGGGATTTGAAGCAGGCAGTCCATGCTCAGCAGCCATCAAATTTAACTGAACTGGAGAGATTTTGTATGGAAGAATGGTCAAAAATACCTCCATCCAGAATCCAGACACTCATCAAAGGCTATAGGAGGCGTCTAGAGGCTGTTATATTTGCAAAAGGAGGCTCAACTAAGTATTGATGTAATATCTCTGTTGGGGTGCCCAAATTTATACACCTGTCTAATTTTGTTATGATGCATATTGCATATTTTCTGTTAATCCATAAAGTTAATGTCACTGCTGAAATACTACTGTTTCCATAAGGCATGTCATATATTAAAAGGAAGTTGCTACTTTGAAAGCTCAGCCAATGATAAACAAAAATCCAAAGAATTAAGAGGGTTCCCAAACTTTTTCATATGACTGTATATGGCAGTTCAACATTAATGGATGAAAGATGGAAAAATAATGCTTATTATGTGTATGTAGTACATAATAATAAAATCTTAAATATCAGTAGAGCAAGATTAAAAATTGAATTTAAACACAACCTGATTCTTTTTATTATACAAATATGTAAACACATTTTAATATACTAATATACTGTATTGTAAGCTCAAGAAGTATTTAACTGCATTAGTAAAAGACTACTTTCATGCAACAATTACAAAACTGTTAGTTATTTTTATTTCAATACTATGTGAGGTATTCTAAAAATAATCTTAAAAATTGATTTTTTTAAATTTTTTTTTTTATTTATATATAAAGTCAACCTAGCCAGGAGTGCTCTGGAACCCCAAGGGTTGCAGTTTTAAAACCCTTGTTGTAAAGAAAGGCACATTTATTTGCAAGGAAAGGCACACTTCATGGACTGCAAGCATTTGCTTTTCAGTGTAAATTTCTCATCAATTTAATGAAACGTGATGCTCTTGCATGCTTCAATATATCTGCTTCAACTACAAGTCAGTTGTTTTGCATAAAGCAAGATTTTTTTTTCAGATACACTTCACTTTTGGAAAGTAAAGTAAACTGAGAGAGATTAATTATGGTAGGGAATGTAATGTATCTGTTACCCTGGATGTTGTTAAATTTTTTTTTAAAACCTTCAATGTGCACAGTTTAATCAGAGCCTTCTCTTTTAATGAATAAAGTGTGATGGCTGCATTTATCTGCATATGCTTTAGATACCCTGCTGGATTCAATCCTGTGTTACGGTGTAAACGGGTAATTAATGATTACTGGGACTTGGTGCTGCTTGTTTCTGTTATGTGCTCTGCATAATTATGTGGTTCGATTTTAGATGTTTGCATAAAAGTTTCCATGTAGTGCTGGCAACAGTTTGCACAGTATGCTTTTTGCTCAGCATTGTTGTTTTTATAAACAATTCACAATTACTGACAATTTTCTTCATTTTGGCTTTATACCTTAGTGTCAGGTCAGCATTACTTCTCTGTTTTTCTGGAGGCTATATACAGTAAATGTAATGAATTATTATTATTACCTGCAAGACAGTTGACACTTTTTCTATGCCCTTTTCTATGTTCAGGAATTCTTTGTTCTTTTACTGTTACCAAATTAGTGTTCACCATTGCATGTTTTTAAGCCAATGTGTTCCAATTTCTCATTTCATATCCTCATAATTGTAATTTGTCATTGCTATGGTTTACAAGTTTAGAATCTGCATAGTCTACTGTGATCATTCTGAGAACTTTTTGTTTTAAATATCAACCCTGACTAATATCCAAGAAACACCCACATAAAAGATTTGCGAATAAGGCAAAAGAACATCCAACTGATATTCTATCATCTAAGTAGCTGTTTGAACCTCATTTCAGATGAGGGGGCAGGTCTTAATGATGTAAAATAAGTTATTTATAAGCATCATTTAAATCTGATATGAAATTCAAAGTTGTGTAGTAGGATTCCTGACTCGTCAGTTTGCTAAAGCTGTCTTATTGTTTTAACCTTATGTAGATGAGCCATCAAAAATCATTCAGCGAATGCACTAAACAGGAGCATTCACCTTCAGTGGTGTAATTGTTTCCAATAAAACAGATATCCCAGAAAAATAAGCATAATAATCAACTGTAAAACAATGTTTTATTTTTTTATTTGCAGAAGGTTTGTGTGGTGGCCTTTATAAATAAACTTGTTAAATTTACTGATTGCTTTCAGTGTTCTTTAGTGCTTTTATTGTGTGTTACATTTAGCAGTCCTTGATTAGTACGTGATTATTCAGTTTTTAAAGCGCATTGTTGTAACAGTTAATCCAAGTATTAGTTTATTTTAAGGATAATAATGGCAGTACAATATGATGGTGATATTTGTTTCTTTCACTTAAAGTAGATAATTTAGTCAAGACAAGTTACTGTGTTTTTTTTTTGTTTTTGTTTTTTTTTTGCACTCCTTTATTCCTAGGGTCTTTACCAGGTAATATTTAAATGTTCTAATATTCTATTTGTAAATTAAAAGTACAGTGCATATGTTTAAAATATTTTTTTTTTTTAGCTATAACACTTTCTTAAAGCCAATGATCATCCGATTTACCACCAGATAACACTATAAAAAAGCATCTGTGTTAATTCTTGTCTAATGTATTATTTGTTTTTTTGCAGAAATTACATTAGAAGCTGAAGAGTTATGTTCTAAACCACAGGAAGAAAATAAAGAAGTGCCAGAAACTGGGTTAATTCAAAACACAGACCATAAGGTATAAAGGATAATATTGTGTAGTATTGCCCAATACAGTGTAAATATGTAGTCAAGATATAGATATTTTTAGGTACACAGAAGGTACTTCTGTGCCTTTTTTTTATTTTTTTTTGGGAACCTTCGCAATACCATCAGAATATTTGGTGGCATATTTGAGCCACAGAGGGGGGAAAAAAAATAAGGACATAATGAAAATGTCTATTTTGTGATTTAACCTCGTAGTTTACTTTATCATTAAAGTGGACCGTCGTAAATGTCATCTTAAAACCGACCCAGTTGTTAATCGTTACTCACTTCTGGGGCTTCCTCCTGACTGGACAGTAACAGCAAGCAGCAATAGATCGCCACACAGAACACATTAAATTTATAATATTCCAGCTCTCTGCACATTTAGATTTATACTTGATATCTTATACTTTCATGATGAAATGCATTAAAATATGTATGTTACATTTTACAGATAAATCGTTAATTTTGTTTATAAAATGAATACTGTTAATAGTTACAAATATGGGGGTGGCACTGTGGCAGAGCGGTAGTGATGCTGTCTCATAGGGAGTCACGTCCCTTGTGATCACTGGCTAGAGTTTGCATTTTTTCCTGATGGGTTTTCACAGTGTGCTCAGTTTTCCATCCAAAGACATGAAGGTTTGGGGATTTGGTGAAGCTACAATGATGTTAGTGTATGTGTGTGCTTGTGTTCACCTTGTGATGAGCTGATGCCCCGTCCACAGAATTTTGTTTCTGTCTTGTGCCGATGCTGCTGGAATGGGCGCATCCCCAAATTGATGGATCTAATCATTAAACATCCTTTTCAGAGATATTGCGGTAAGGTGTCCTCGGAATTTAATGGATGTTTTGGGCACACGCGTCGAATTGCGTGAAGTATAAACCCGGCCTTAGGCTCCTTAGTTTTCAGCTGACGATCTTGACTAGGGCTTATTTTTGGGGTAGGGCTTATATTACAGAGCAGCCTGAAAATCATGTTAGGGCTTATTTTCGGAGTAGGTCATATTTTTGGGGAAACACGGTAGTATACAACAAGTTTAATTTAAATTTTTTTTTTTCTTTTCTTTTAACGTTCTTGATTTCAAGTCTCTTTAAAGATTTTAAAATGTATATACAGTAATCCCTCCTCCATCGCGGGGGGTTGCGTTCCAGAGCCACCCGCGAAATAAGAAAATCCGCGAAGTAGAAACCATATGTTTATATGGTTATTTTTATATTGTCATGCTTGGGTCACAGATTTGCGCAGAAACACAGGAGGTTGTAGAGAGACAGGAACGTTATTCAAACACTGCAAACAAACATTTGTCTCTTTTTCAAAAGTTTAAACTGTGCTCCATGACAAGACAGAGATGACAGTTCAGTCTCACAATTAAAAGAATGCAAACATATCTTCCTCTTTAAAGGTGCAAACAAATCAATAGGGCTGTTTGGTTTTTAAGTATGCGAAGCACCGCGGCACAAAGCTGTTGAAGGCGGCAGCTCACACCCCCTCCGTCAGGAGCAGAGAGAGAGATAGAGAGAGACAGATAAAATAATCAATACGTGCCCTTCGAGCTTTTAAGTATGCGAAGCACCGTGCAGCATGTCACTTCACGAAGCAGCTGCACAGAAGGTAGCCAACGTGAAGATAATCTTTCAGTATTTTTAGACGAGCGTCCGTATCGTCTAGGTGTGCGAACAGCCCCCCTGCTCAATCCCCCTATGTCAGGATCAGAAAAAGTCAGCGCAAGAGAGAGAAAAGTAAGCTGGGTAGCTTCTCAGCCATCTGCCAATAGCGTCCCTTGTACGAAATCAACTGGGCAAACCAACTGAGGAAGCATGTACCAGAAATTAAAAGACCCATTGTCCGCAGAAATCCGCGAACCAGCAAAAAATCCGCGATATATATTTAAATATGCTTACATATAAAATCCGCGATAGAGTGAAGCCGCAAAAGGCGAAGCGTGATATAGCGAGGGATCACTGTAATTCTAATTTGTATTAATGTCAGTCAGTCAGTCATTCCTGCTATATCCTAACACAGGGTCACGGGGGGTCTGCTGGAGCCAATCCCAGCCAACACAGGGCGCAAGGTAGGAACAAATCCCGGGCAGGGCGCCAGTCCACCGCAGGACACACACAAACCAAGCTCACACTAGGGACAATTTAGGATCGCCAATGCACCTAACCTGCATGTCTTTGGACCGTGGGGGACAATTTGTATTGATAATTCTTTAATTTGTATTAATTTTACAAGAAATATTAATTGTTAGCAATATGTCTTTTAAATGTTAATCAAGTAACAAGAAGTAGGTATTACACACAGTGTTCCTACAAGGAAAATGATTTAACATTTGTAGTATGGCTGTCATATTTAGATCATTTACGGGCAAAGGGACACCTTTATTTTTGTTAAAACTGCTAGCTGGCCTGTTTGTTTTATGTTATGTTCCCATAGTGCCCATTTTTGGAGTGAGTATATCGGATGCATCAGTATAATAAGCTTGTGCAGCTGTCCATTATGCTCTGTGATTTTCATATCCTTGGTATATGTTATGCCGTTAGCCCACAACACTATTTTCAAAATTCAGTTAAATAAATTACCTGTGACAATCGCATATCTCCCTTCAGGATCAGATACTACATCTGTTATTACAAATGAGTTTGTTCTATGTATAAGAATTCCCACACCTCTAGTTTTCTTTCTAAAGCTGGAATGGAATATTTGGCCAGTCCAGCCCACTACACTATTTTAACTTGGAGAACACGTCAAATTAGTTACACAACTAGGAATTGCAGTGGATGGTGGATTAACTGACAGCCCCACAACTTTTCAGCACAGTTTTCATATTTCCAAAGTCTTGCAAGAACACCGCTTTTTGACATCCAATTGACATACTGCCTGCCAGTGCTGGACACTGTACCAATGTGTTCAAGGTAACTAAGCTGCAGTCACGGCACATTCTTTCCATTTGTGGTACAACAAACAGTAGACATTGAAAAGACAACCCTCTCTCTAATTTACATGATCCAAAACACCTACTTTTTTCTTTTGTTGAGGCCACATTTTGTCCATTGTGCTTCTGGTGAGCGTTTATTGGTTGCCAATTCCTGCATAGACAGAAGCCTACCTCTGCAACTTAAAACAAGATAAAACATGTTTGATTTTCTTATGATGAGTGCCACACTCCTATGACAGTCGTTGGGGATGTCAGATTACACAACTGGTTGTCACAAATGTGCACCATGTCTGTCCACTACTTGCCAAGAATATGTAAATGGCAGCTATGACTGAAAATTGCAGGAAAAGTCATTTAAAGTAACATGGTCTTTATATAACTCCTTCATCTTTGCTAAAGAAGTAAAAAAAAAAAACATCATGGTGAGCCTTCGCAATCAATTGTGATAAGTTTACAGCTAAACAATATATATATATATATATATATATATATATATATTTGTGTGTGTACATGTATGTGTATATAAATTCTAAGTCAAGAAGACTTCCAATGTTTTTCAAATAGAAATGAGAATAATGTGAAAAAAATTTCCGCATCTAATTTTTTTGCTTTCTTCCAGGTGTTGGGTAATGAACAAGTCAACCAAAAATCCATCGAACTGGGGTTGTCTGAACTGCTCAGCCAAATTGACTCTGGCATCTCCCAAAGCTTTGAGCAAGACAAGCAAGACTCTTCTGAGGCTACTGATGCATCTTGCGGCAACAAAAGGCTTTCTGAAATATCTTTGGTTGATTCAGCTTTTTCTTCACAAGGATCTTTGTCATTGTCTTTTGAAAACTCAGCTAGTGGTGAGTTCTAAGGAAGGGTATATTTAAGTAGTATGTAAATCTGAGTATTTAATGTTATCACTATTTTAAATTAAATACTTGGAAATCTTGTATAACTAACAGTTCAATAAACTGCATATCATGAAGTAGCAAATATAGAATGAATGAATAAATAAATAAGTATATATAGGTAAAAGTATACTGTTGGTCCATGGTGCCACAGCATCACAGTGGTTAGCTCTTGTAGTTTATAGTTTCTGAGTCCTATAATCAATTCCCAGCCAAACTTGCCATTTGTGTGAAATTTGCAACATTTTTCAATATTTTCATGCAATTTTCTTCAGCTAATTTAGCTTCTACCTATATTCCAAGTTTGGATTAACCCAATGTGAATGATTGTGCCAGCGAATGGTCTTACAAATGCAGTAATTGTTATCATGCTGGTACATTTTATAACACAGGCATGGAAACAACACTGAAGTTATAGTCAAGAAGTGAATAAACGAAGTAGAGAGAAAGTGTGCTTTAATGAGACTGAGACACTGGAATGTGTAGCATCGGTGCATTAAGAAATTAAATGTCAGTACTTTCTCACATTCTGTACACATTGTTTATCGTCACTTGTACCAGTTGTCGATGTTAGTAAACATCTAATTAGCTTTTAGAAGTGTTGGCTGAGTTACTTTTAGCTAAGCTTCTTTTCTGCTTATAGGTGCATTGATTGGCTGGTGATGTGCAGAGCAGTGTGTTGTTTACTCTTTTTAATGTTTGTAACAGAAAATATGTAGGTTTTTAAAACATTTCATCTAAACTCAAAGCTTAATGATCTTCAGTTTTCTTTTGTTTCAAGTCCTGTATTAAATATTATATGTGTAAAACTCTACATAGTCCTGATTCTTTATACTAAATGTTTTCCAATTAAGAATAGGCTCTGATTGCCTGCAGCCTTGTATTCAAATAAGCTAGTTTAGGATATTGGATGGACAAAAAAAAAAAATAATCCATATGTAAGATTTTAAGGTAGTGTAAAAAAATCAATGAACAACATCCAGTTCATGTGTGCAGTCATTTTTGCTTACTGGCTGAAAAATAAGCTAATACAATTTAACTTTGAAAAAGTGCTAATTTCATTGAAATACTTTTGCTAATGGGGAATAGCAAGGTGACATTGTCTTTTTATTTTTTTAGAATCTGGAACTTTGGATTTGCAGAAGAAGAAGCTTTGTGAAGCCATCATGTCAGCTGATATTGCAAAACTGATGAAGATTTTACAACCTCAGGATGTAGACCTCATATTGGATGGTGGCTTAAGTCTTCTACACTATGCTGTCCAAAGATCAAATGAAGAAGCTGTGAAGCTGCTCTTGCTTTATAATGCTAATCCAAATCTTGCAACTAAACATGGAACCACACCACTTCACATGGCAGTGGAAAAGAAACTGAAAAATATAGCAGAGCTTCTGCTAGGAAGGAAGATCAATGTTAACGTGAAGGATGAAGACAATTATACTCCACTACACTTTGCAGCACAAAATGGAGATGAAAGTATTGCTAGGCAACTTCTTGATAAAAATGCATCAGTCAATGAAGTAGACTTTGAAGGCAGGACACCAGTGCACATAGCCTGCCAGCATGGTCAAGAGAATGTAGTCCGAGTTCTTTTACGACGTGGTGCAGATGTACATGTAAAAGGCAAGGACAATTGGACACCACTTCACTTTGCTGCGTGGCAAGGTCACCTCTCAATTGTCAAGCTCTTAGTAAAGCAAGTCAGTGCAAACGTAAATATCCAGACATCTGATGGGAGAACTGCGCTACATCTGGCTGCTCAGAGGGGCCAGTATAGAGTAGCTCGCATTCTTATAGACCTTGGAGCAGATGTAAATGTTGTGTCTCATGCGCACCGTACACCTTTGCACGTGGCAGCAGAAACAGGCCACACTAGTACATCTAGGCTGCTAATTAAACACAAAGCTGATATTGAAGCTAAAACCAGTGCAGGATGGACCCCACTTCATCTTTCTTCCCAGTTTGGACATCTTGCAACAGTGAAAATGCTGTTAGAAGAAAAGGCAGATGTTAATGCCAAAGATCAGTCTTACAGGTCAGCCATCCATCTCGCTACAGAACAGGGCCATCCGGACGTAATAAAAGAGCTCTTGCTGTTTAGTCCAGAAAGCGTGAATATGTGTGACAAACAGGGATTCACACCTCTTCATTTGACTGCAAAGGCTGGAAATCTACAGGCTGTAAACATTCTTCTTGATAGTGGCGCAGCAACTGATTGCCAAAATGCTCTCCAGCAGTCTCCCTTAGATCTTGCAAAGGAAAATGGGAATCCCTTGGTTATTGAACTGCTGCAGACAAAACGTCATTTAAATTAGGTGTTTTAATGTAAATTGTTCCAAACTTTTAAAACAATTCTATAAAACTTTACCAACTGACAGTTTTATCCATTTCTACTTTAAATATTAGGCCAGATCAAAGAAGAAATCTCAATGAAAACTCAATGTGAATTATGTTGTGTGTGTTTCTAGGAAACTTTTTTACCTTTGTGTTATTGGAGTCCTATGCAAAAGATGCACCTGCTGCTTTGGCTTTCTAACTTCTGTTTAGCAGCAAAACAAAGTGCGTTTTAGGGAAATCACAAAAGAGAACATGCATGATTTTGGAACAAAAGCAGATGGGCAGAGAAAAGACAGATGAGGGGGCAAAGCAGCTCTGTGGAACACATATCACAATATTCTACTTGAACATGGATTTTAAAAAATAAGGGTATAAGCTACAAGCTTGGTCCAAATTAATGCATTGTAGAGTAAAATTTGGTATAAATTTGGTTATGGTTGGGTATGTATATAAAACTGTAATTTATCTTTGTGAATTATGCATAATCTGCACTATTGCGTTAAGATTCATTTGACCAGGTTTAATATATTTATACAGATTTTTGAATGCTGGCTTGTTTATTTTTGGTATTTCTATTTTAGAAATCCGCTTTTAAAGCATCCTCCTTACCTGACATTACCAAATACATAAAATGATTTTATGACCCTATAACAGTAATATATTTTTATTAGAAATCCTAGTACCAAAATGTTACATTTTTCCACTAAGATTTACCAAGTGACATTTTCTAACAAGAATGCATATATTTCTTATTGTTGACTGTGGCATCAAATGGTGAGTTATAAAAAGTTACCAAGAAAATTTGCAATATTTAAAATACAATATAGAAGTTTGTATCAAAGCATAAACTGAAAGGTGTTACCTTGATAATGTACATTTTTGCAGAGCAAATTTTAGTCAAACCTACAAGTGCTTTTTTATTATATAGCTGAAAGTCAGGAGTTTTAAAACAAAGTACAGTTTATGTGTGGTTGTAAGGCTGTGTATTTTTAGCTGCTATTTTATATTAATATACTGTGTATATTGTATAGCAGATTTTCAAGGCAATATTTGTATTGTAAAAACATATTTTACAGTTTTATAAGCATGGTACCGTCTTGCAACACTAAATAAAATACTCAAAAAATGCATTGATCTTTGTCAAACTATACTTCTTAAAAAAGCATTTTCTAGTGATATTCTCAATGGGTCCTGATTAACTTCAGTGCTTCCATCTGTTCTCCATTACAGAGCCACTGGAAGACACTGCCTTTCTTAACAGAGCTGGGATGGCCCAGACCAGCTGTTCTTGGCAGACAAGGCAATCTGAGGTACTTGTGCTTACACTCTGACTGTGTTCACAGGGTCCAGCTAGTCCAGATGACAAGAGTGCCTGCAGAGGGCTCACTTGGACACAGGCAGTAAACATGGTAAGAAGTGAACTTGTACTCCTGGAAATACAGAGCATCATTCACATTGCCTCATGATTAGCTTTGCCTATTTATTTTAGATGAGACTACTATCCACCAGTCCACCAACATTAGTAAAAGTTTTAAAAGCCCCAATTATAATGAATATCTTGGCTTTTTGTATGTCCTATGTATTCAAAATAACTGAGATAACTAAAGTGTATATACAGTATATACAAAAATAAAAAAAGATGAACAGATTTCCTGCAGTATAGGGGCCCAGTTGTTGGCACTGTTTCTGGGAATGCATCCCATGCCATTGGCTTTCCTCTCATATCCGAGAACCATGTGTTAGGGTAACTGACATTTCTGAGCTCCTCCTGCTGTGGACTGGCACCTGTATTGCCATAGGCCTGTAGGCCACAGCCCCCTTCAGCCCTGAATCTGATAAAATCAGATTTGCTTAGCAAATGTTTTCCTCATGTCATCTAACATAAACATTCTGCGCTTATAAGGGGTTTCACGTAATGTTTTTTGCAGTACTTTTATTGCTATTAATTCATTATAAAATTATATAAACATAGTATGTTTAACATTTTATTTTACCATACACCTCATTTTCTTATGTAAGCAGTCACTTAAAAGCCTTTCATTAGCAAGACATCAGAGCATGAATCCTCGTCATCTACTAGACTGCCACTCATTCAGTAACCTCATCATCACTCCTTTCCTTTCCCATGGTTGGCATCTTTGTAGGTTCTAAAAAAAGTGTAAATTTTGGTGAACAAAAATGTTATTTTTAGGCTGGGTGGGGAAGAAAACTTCACCCGAGTTTTATGATTTCTTCTTGTGCTTTTATATTTGTGTTTGGTTATTAATTGAGGATTTTAGAAAGAAACCTTTAACAGGAGCACAATTCTGCCCTCTTAGCTGCTTTATGGGCCCTAACACGTGCACACACTTGAATGTCCTAAGGCATCAATAATGTTGTTCACATTGTACTTGGATACTGAGAGCTCAGTTGAAAGCTTTCTGGTTGTAATCTGACAGTCCTTTCAGATGACTTCATCAGCACGTTAAATCAGTGCCAGACCGAGGTGTCAATGAGCGCAGATTGGTGTATCTTAAAGTGTGCAATTTGTGAAGTTCAATGACTAACCATACTTTCATCAACAACATTTTCTCCGTATGTGCTTTTTAACCACTTTAAGAATGTTGCTGCTGATTTTTTTTTTTTTTTCCTTCCTCCAACACAAATTCTGTAACAGTTCATTGTTAAAAACATATACCACCATTCTGACGGTGCGCTCAGCAGCGTCCTAGGCAAGGGATTGTTTTTAGGCAGTGGAAGTACCAAGTGGAACATTTCAAGTTCACTACTGAAGTATGATGCATTATATTTGAGTGCTAAATCAAAATGAACAAGCTCACATTTTTAGAGTTTTAGCACAAGAAGCCTAGTACATACAGTATGTTTAGTAAACATTTTAAGTGTAAAAAGTTTTTTTTTTAAATGACAATGTTACACTCAAAAATTATTTTATTATTATAAAATGTTGTTAAAAAAACTATGCTGAAAGTGCGTTGTGCCAGCAGCAATGCAAAGTTGCACCATTAGATAGAGCTTTATTTGTCCCAAGTGGTAAATTTGACTTTTTACAGAAGCTGTTTAAATAAATAAATAAATACACTGTGGCGGTGCTGGTCCAGCTCCATGCTCCCTCTTCCATATTTGGGAACCTCTTGAACCCGATACAGTCGATAACGTAACCGGATGAGCATGGCAGATGTAGACAAAACACTCCAGGCAACAGGATGGTGCAAAGTGTCCAAGTGCTTTTATTAAACAAAAATAAAATCAAAACAGTTAGTGTCCTTTAAAGTGCAGTACTTCCAAAAAGGTTCAGTAAATAATCCATAAAAACAGTAAAAAGAAAAAAGATTCAAAAGAAGACTAAAATAAGTGTCACAGCAGGCGGGTCTTTGTTCTTCTCCCGAGTCGGACGAGTCCAACACTATACCCTCTTCATCTCCCCAGCTCACCCATAGCTCATGCGGTCCTCTCCTCCCAACCCCTGTCTTAGCCGCCTCGAGCAGCATCAACAAGACCGCTCGGGGTTGGTTGTCCTCCTGTCTTCATTCACGCACACGTGGTCATCCCTTGGATCCCCAGGGAGGACGCCACCTCGATTGTACCTGCTCTTCAAAGAATAGTCGGTGGGCACGATCCACCCGTAGAGCACCAAACCCTTGCTCCTGCGTGGGACAAACGACCATGCTGCCTTTCTCCATACTGTCAGGCTCAATCTGCCTCTCCACCCACAGCTGTTCTCACGCCTCTTTTGTTCTGTTTCTTCTCTGTTCTTTTTTTTTTTTTTTTTTTTTTTCTCCCCGTGCCAGCCCATAGTTATACGGCTCCTTGGGTGCAGCTTCTCAATGGTGCCCCACAGGAAGCCGATGAAGTAGTTGAGAAAGATCACACCCTCACGTGCAGGTGCGTCTCGCCCCAATTACTTCAACAACTCCCCGCAGCTGCGCGAGTCCACCCAGGGAGACTGACATGACCAATGAATTATTTAATAAAACAGCCATTCTTTTAGAGTCATGGACCTGCTATAAAATACATTTTTAAAAAGAAAACTTTTGACTTTTCTGTCAGTCATAGTGGGGCATTAGGCAGACATATTGCTGCTGTTATAAAGGAGCCCCAGTAGAATTTCTTGACACACTTTTGCTGAATGATTCATTGGCTTAAAGTACTCCGTGTTAGTGTGTCAGACAGTCAGAGAAAGGGTGTGCAGCATTGTTCATAATGGCACTCTGTTTTGTTTTAGTTCTCTCCTTTGTTACTTGCATACAGTATATGAAGAGTGTGTCCCATAACTACAACAGAAACAATGTTTATTTATAGAGCATGTTTTCATACAAATGATGTAGCTCAAAGTGCTTTACAACATGAAAGAAAAATATAAAAATAAGATTAGGCAAAACTAAGTAACAAAGAGTAAAGTAAGGTCTGATGGCCAGGAGGACAGAAAAAAAACAAAAAAAATTCCAAGGAGCTGTAAGGGAAAAAAAAATCTGCAGGGGTTCCGAGACTACGAGACCACCCAGTCCCCTCTAGGCATTCTACCTAACATAAATGACCTCAATCAGTCCTCATTGCATTCAGGGTTCACATGGAAGAACATGTTGATCCTTCAATACATCAATGTAGGGACTGCATGGTGCCTTGATCAGGAAAAAGAACAACAGAGAAAGTAGGGGTTAGTACAGATTGCGGAGCCATGATAAAAATAATTCAATGCATATACAGAATATCAGGGTTACACTAAAATGAAGCTATGAGTAAGCCATGTTAAAATAATGGGGTTTTAGCAGTTTTTTAAAGTGCTCCACCGTATTAGCCTGGTGAATTTCTATCAGTAAGCTATTCCAGATTTTAGGTGCATAGCAGCAGAAGGCTGCCTCACCACTTCTTTTAAGCTTAGCTCTTGGAATTATAAGCAGACACTCATTTGAAGATCTATGGTTACGATTTGGAGTGTAAGGTGAAAGGCATTCCAAAATATAGGATGGACTAATGCTGTCCTTTTAATTAGCTTGCTGATTCGGTGGGCCACTCTTGAAGTGATGTTACCTGTCCAGCACATTACAGTGTAGAAAACTGCATTGGCCATTACAGAGTTGTAGTGAATGTGAAGGATGTCACTATTTTAAGGAAGAAGAGCCTGCTGTGCCCTTTCTTATATACTGTAGCTCCTCTGTGTTTTGAGACCAGTCCAACCTGTCATTGACGTGGACTCCTCCCATAGAAAACCAGGCTTGGAGGCTGATTGGTATGGTGAAGGTCAGTGACTAGTTTCTTGGTGTTGCTGATGTTTAGATGCAGTTAATTCTTTTTGCACCAAGAAACAAAGTTCTCCACCTGACTCCTCCAATGCTCTGTCTTATCCTCCTTATCAAGACACCCATTAAGTGCAGAATCACCAGAGAATTTCTTCAAGTGGCATGATCTGGTGTTATAGCCTGAGGTGTACAGAGTGAAAAGAAAAGGAGACTGGACTGTTCCTTGTGGTGCTCCAGCATTGCTCACATATCAGAAATGCAGTCCTTGAGTCTCACAAACTGCTGTCTGCCCAGTGTGCTGCGATAATCACCATTTCGACTTCAGATGACTTGTTTCCATAAAATCTGCAATGATGGCGACAACATCTGAGCTAGAACATGGAAGGTTTTTTTTAGGGGTGGGGTTTGTTGTATTTCTCAGAGTCAGCCATATGACACTTGTTCAACGATTTGTAGTATTGTGCATTTCAAAGGAAAATTGGAAGGAGACCGTAGGAACATACAGCTTCACTACTGAAATAAGCAGTTCCAGTAAATTAAACTACAATCCAGAAAACTGAGAAAAGGCCAGATAACAGCTAACAAAACCAAACATCATGCAGTTGAAGTCCCCACTAGCTACACTTCCTCACCAGGCATTGGGCTTCTCTTACTTCAGCCACACTGTAATAGCAAAATTACAGTTAAAGGAAACATTAATTATTTTTTAATGTTACTTATTCCACGTTGCTTATAGTGATGGCCAGGAAACATTTTTAATCTCATGTTTCTATGCAGAACAGGGAAAAGAAAGCTTCTGATAGAACAGATGATATCTAAGGCCGGGTTTATACTTAACACGACACGTACACCTGTGGACGCTACTGCTATGCAAGCGTTGTTCTGTTTATACTTGCGCGTGTACTTTATGTAAATCTGGAAGATTTCACCAGGTGGCAGTGCGAGATATCATCACAGTGAGAAAACGTTCGGCTTTACTGTGTTGTGAATTACCTGAAACATCCATTAAATTCCAAGGACACCTTGCCACCATATCTCTGAAAATTATGTTTAAGGATTAAATCTATCAATCCAGGAATACACCCATTCCAGCCAGCATCAGGCACGAGGCAGAAACAATCCCTGGATGGGGTATCAGCTCATTGCCAGGTGAATACAAGCACTCACACTAGCATCATTTTAGCATCACCCAATCCCCAAACCTGCATATCTTTGGAAGAAAACCGGAGCACACTGTGGAAGCCCACCAGGAAAACATGTATACTCCATGCAGGGAACACCAGGGATGTAACTCCCTACTGCGAGGCAGCAGTGCTACCGCTCCGCCACCGTGTTACCCTCACATGTATAATTATTAACAGTATTCATTATTTAAATGAAGTTAATGATTTATCTGTAAAGTGTAACATGCATACTTTAATGCATTTCATTATGAAAGCGATATCAAGTATAAATCTAAGGATTCTAAATGTGCAAAAAGCTGGAATATCATACATTTAATGTGTTCTGTGTGGCAATTGCTTCTTGCCGCTACTGTCAGTTCAGGAGGAAGCCCCAGAAGTACGTAGCGATTAACAAGTGGGTCGGTTTTAAGATGACATTTACGACGGTCTACTTTAATGATAAACTACGACATTAAAGTGGACATTTCAAGATTTAAGCCGAAATTTCCACTTTAATCACAAAATACGAACGCATTTGTATGTCTGCATTTTGCTTCACCACATCAAACCATTCATGGAACATCGAAGCACACACATTGACCCCGTAGGATCCACAAAGCGGCTTTCTGTCACATGTAGATAGTAACCAGAGACTCTGACGTCACATTCCAACTTTATCACACTGCGCCCCCTTGACTTTTTGCTGGTACTGCAACTCGCCTACAACATCACGTTAATTTCTGAGGACCTGCTCAGAGGATGCATCAAATGAATGCTGGGGACGTGTGGCAGCCGTGATGCGTGTGCGTATGCGTTCTGAGCATGAAGTATAAATGAGCCCTAAGATGACCAACACAGGACACCAGCAAACAATCAAAAAGTCCATGAAAAAATTTCACAATTCTAATGTCACATAATACAAGTATTAAATTATCTAGTTGTATGCACCCAATGTCTTAAACATATATTTTACTAAAATATTGTTAAATGAACCACTTCTAGAATTCATTCTTGTGAATGACCATGGAATGCACTCAGGCAAACCCAAGCATTTGAATCGAAGACGTGCCTCCCCTCCCATTCACTGGTTACCAGCCCAGTAGCAGCTTATTCATTGGCCTAACATTATGTTTAATGTGATACTGATATTGTGAATTTCCCCTTGGGGATTAATAATGTATCTATCAATCTATCATTGCAAAGTGCATTGCGAGATAAGTAAAAGAAATAAATAAAAAATAAATAAATAAATAAAGAAAAGCGAGTGGAAAACATAATGTTGAGAATGCTCCGCCCATTGTACTGTACACATCTGATATGTTTCAACAAGCAGAAGGTCGATTCACATGAGCACCTTCACAGGCTGCCACTAAAATCCAAATATCAACATAACGATGGGAAGCAGGTCGACAGTTCAAATGTTACTTTGCGTCTGAGCCCATTCCATTTTTGTTGTCAAGAACATTTTCTGGAAGTGGTTTATTTAACTATTTTAGTTAAAAAAAAAAAAATGCATTCACGTGTGGATTATGGAATGTGAATAATGTAAAAATTTTTTCATGGATATTTTTGATACTCGTGTATTTCAAATCTATTACTATATATGCAGGAATCTTTATAGACTACGCTACGGTCATGTTACAGGCTGCTACTTTTAAATTAAAATGATGGTTCAATGATTTAGTCTTTTTTTGGGGCTCAGGTTCTGTATGGGCCTCAACACTGTCAATTTGTTTTCAATCACATTTCCCAGTGTCATGGGTGTAGCATACATGTAATTCTATAGTACTAGGGTGTTGTACCGTGTTAGCCATTATGAGTGTAGAGAAAAGCCAAGCAAAATGACACCTATTATTGGCTAACTAAACTAAGGCTAACTGAGTTGCCTCGAAAGCTTGCATATTGTAATCTTTTTAGTTAGCCAATAAAAGGTGTCATTTTGCTTGGCTTTTCTCTACATGTAATTCTATGAAAGTTATTTTTGCATTTTTACCGTAAAGGTTTTGCATGTATAGAATTTACTACACCTATTTGAATGGGCAATAATAAAGTCATTATTTTAACCATCTTGAATTTCCTTATTTAACTCACCATTGCATTTGTGATGCCACGTGACACCACTTATGGTGATGATCTAAGTTTCAGGCTATTCCTTGGTAGATACAGAGACCCCCTTGTTATTGGTGGTAGTTAGCTTCAAAAAAAATTTGGCCGTATTGTTGATTTTTCATCCTCTTCCTTACTCCTCAACCCTACATATTTGTCTTGCTCCTTTTGGTTTTGGTTGTTCAGTTTCATTTTGTGTCACTGTTTTTTTGACTCTTGCCTTCCATTTTTGATTTTAATTCTCGTCTTTCACATTATAACCTGGTTCTTTTTTGCTTACAATAATCCTCAACACCTTGTGTGTCACGACAGTATGAATTGGCTAGAATTTCTCAGTCATACTACAGTCTAATGCCTTTTTGGTGACGTTACATTGGCGCTTCATGACCAGTTGTTAGTGAATGTGTACTGCGATGCATCGATATGTCTGTCCAGAGAAGAATTAGCTCTGATTCTCCATTACTTTATAGGATTACTTGGTCATTATTGTCTTGAGTGTATATTGCATTGTTTGTGGGCTCTGTCCCAGGCTGAAGTCTATCTTCTTGTTTTTTGTTTATTTTATGAACCATATTGTTATAAATATTTTGCTTATTTATTGAATAATGTTACAATTGTAGGATGTTTAATAGTTCATTAAGTTATGTACCCTGTGTCCTTTATGTTAAGCCAAGGGGGATGGGGCCACCTGACACTGCAGCTTTGCATTTTAAGTGTGCACTGCACATGAAATGGCTGCTTCTGCATTGCATTTTGGTTCTGTTCCTTGGCTCTTAATTTTGCAATTCATGATGGGATTCCCTAGTTTATCAACTTCTGTTTTTTTTATTTGTAAAGTATTGTTTCCCAGATTTCATCTTAGTCTTCTTTGTTATCAGGTTAAAACGCAAACCTTCTTAGTTTCCTCTTTATTAACTCCTACCTGTATTCTCATTTTTATAATTTTTGAAATTTTAATAAGTCTCCAAATATTAGAGTTGTGTTTGTTTTCATGGGCTGGGTGTTTTTATCTCTCACTCACTCTCTCTCTCTCTCTCTCTCTCTCCCCCTCGCTCTGTGGTTATTTTTGACTTTAAAGCTTTTGCCCCACTATTGGGCCTGTGCTATCTGTAAGCCTGCATCTTGAGTTTGGGACTAGGCGTCTTTAGAGTGGTGAAGCCAACATTATTAGAGGAGATTTGCGTGGGAGTGGAGGTCTGACTTTTTTGTTAAGACCTTTTTGAGTTTAGTGAGCGAGAGAATTATAACGGCATGTGGTAATCAACATGCGACACATTGTCTCTCCCAATGCCATGATTAGTCAGTAAAAATGCTGCCTTATTTACCTGAAAGAAGTCTCTGAACATGGCCTACGACACTACTTACCATTAGGAAACAAACTAAGCTACACAAACCCACACATATCTGTGACCTGTTAGGTTATCACGTACTTATCCTTGTTTGTAAGGATAACATATGGACTAAGTTGTATTCTGTTAACTCTTTCATGAATCAATTTGTGCATAATCACACAACCGACCTCAGTGAGTAATCACATTTATTAAGAAATTCAGAACAGTAATTGCTGTTATTGCAGTATTCCAACTACAGTAAGTACTAAGTGACTGAGGTTTGGAAATTGTGGGAACACATCCAAGAAAAACACACCGTATAGATAGTTGAAATTACTTATTACTTGCTTAACAATTTCATAAAAAAGGAAGGCTGTGCTCTTCTGAAATAAAATTATTAATGTATTTTATATCTATTGTGAGGTTTCTGAACTCGTTTAGGACACCCCCTCAACAGTGACGACACGCCAAAGTGCGCCTGCCGCAGCTGTGAAGGACTGCTTATCCGTTGCAGAGGCAACTACAGGTTCGCAGCACAACAGTAGAGCACCACGGAAACAACTATGAGTCAATTGAGATCACGCTATACGCGCCTGTGGACGATGGGTGATGCAAGGGACATTACAAATGCAGGGAACAGTATAACTTGGCCACTGACCTGGTAACCAACTATGCCCGTTTGCTGTGTCTTTGTAAAGGATTGTGGTAGCTCCTGCTGCAATAAATAACCCTGCTGTTCCTGTTTCAAGTTGAATAAAGCTGGTTTTGCTAAAGTACTGAGACTCTGCCTCGTGTTTTGGGGTGCAAGACAGTGACTCACGTGTCTCAATATATATTGTCAAAGAAGAGACAACTGAGCAACAAAAAGAGTTGGGGCAGCCACCCATATATTGTTTCCTGGCTGCAAAAGTGTTAAGTTTTCTGTACAATTGAGTACAGATTTGAGTCCAGAACAGAACTGTCCTGATGAGGCAAAGATGGCGGTTTTAAGGGAAAGAAACAGAAGTGACGTCATCAGGACCAGAAACAGAAGTGACGTCATCAGAACCAGGCAGAATTTCCCATAAGCAGTCTACAGAGGGAAAGAGAGAAAGGGTCAGTACACTCTGCCTTCCCCGGTCTGGTGTGGAATTACCCACATTCAGGCCCTTTAACTGCCTCCCATGTGCATGTGGGTGACAATGTACAGTATATACAGTATGTGGTTTGTGTGAGACTTTGTCAGCGTGCATTTGCTAAGACAAAAAAGGTTAAAAGGCGATTTCCACACTGAAAAGGAAAAATTGTTAGACACATGGTTACAGGTATATACTGTAGCTTTTATCAGATGTTCAACTAAAAAGAAGAGAGAGCAGGTAACATATAAAAGAAGGAGCAACGCCAGGGCAGATGAAGGGACAAAAGGTAAGAAAAAGCTGCCATTAGAGAAGATGATGAGAGATTAAAAAGTTAGTTGGTCATTAAGACCTGGAGAAACGTGTGATCCTAGGCTGAGCATGAGCCTAGCTTCTTCAGTTTTTCTTTGAAAAGTGGCTTTGAAGCTATGTGAAAGAACACAAAAATGAAAATCAATGTGGCTATGATCAATGAAATGTGAAGTGTTCTAGACTTTGGTTTAAACAACTCGAATGTTCTTCCTAAAATGGTCTACTAGCCAGCTCCTTGTTTCATGTAGATTGCTAGACACTGCCATGAGAAATTCAGTAAATAAGATTTTTTAGACTGGCAAGAGGACCACTGTTTCATATTGAAGTTATCAGACAGACCACATACAACAGTACTGTCCGTGACATATTTGCAAGTGTCACAGTGGCACCTGTTGCAGCTCAAAGTGGCTGGGGGCTGCAAACAGAAAGTTTGCGTAGATTAGGTGGAAGGAGATTGTGGGACAGTCAGGTTAAAAAGGGCTCCTGTTGAAGGACCGTTCTATAAAATTGCTAAATGATGTTTTATGACCTGTTGGGAGAGAATATAAGGATGGAATTAGAGGACAAGTGGAACACGGGTTTCATTATTGGGATGTTATGAGGTCTACTCCTGCCTTGACTGAGGGCCTTCTCCTCAACATGAGAAGGGTTTGATCTGTTAATGAAGAAAGTCCTCATTCTGAGTGCTTCATTACAGAAGTCAACTTCATCACTGTAGAGGCAGCAGAGTTTAAGGAACTGTGAAATAGGTGGAGAGTTTCTAGTATGCCAAGGATGGAAGGAGTTGTACAGAAGGTAACTGAGTCAGTTGGCTTGGAACAGGCAGGGGTTTAAAATCCTGGAAAGCTTATAGACCTGCAAACCTGAGTCATGGATGGAAATTGTGAAAATCATTAATGTATTCCTGTAGCTAGCTTCTATAGCAACAGCCAATACCAGCACAATTGTCTATGTCTTTTGTTCAGGTTTGATACAAAGCTTAGGTAGGAAGAAAATAAACGCTCTGTCACCCAGCCAAGGAAGATGTTGGCTTAGCTACAGCAGGTGCCATCATAGGACACATTGCAACATCACTGAGCTAGTGAAGAATCCTGTAATCATAAGAGAATGCATTGATGGTAAGAACCTGTTCTTCCAGTCTCTGTGGTGTGTGTGTTTATAACAAATGTATATATGCAGTATTTCTTGACTTTAGCTTAGGAGAGGGTACACCTCTCTGAAGAGAACTTAGAGTATTCATTATGTTGGCTATATTTTATGAGACACTGAACTGAAGTAAACTGCATGAATGATACGGATACAATGTAAATAATTTAATCACAAGCATGTTATCAAAAGAACTTTCTGTAATAAAAGGAAACATAAAAGTAAAAACAAGAATTGGAACACTGTGTGTAGTTACCTCATTAGTCATAGCGCACTGTTTTGTGCTTTTCATGGAAGACGCTGGGTACAGCAGCAAATATGTATGCTGAAATAACATTTAATTCTAAATGAATTCCTCATAAACAAAAGAAAATATTAATCTGGCAATCTGGTCTGTCACACTGTGTGTCCCTAACATGTTTATCTTTCAAGAAATAAACTCTTCCTCTTCACCAGTTGAGCAGTGTTAAAGATCAGTGGAGTTACTCGCATCTCACATTGCTAGAAGGACTCATCTGCTGCATCAACTCATTTGTGAAACAAAATGGTAAGATGGTGGACTTGGCAGTGGCGCCAAGGGGCATACATCCATATTACAAAACAAAATAAGCAAAAGTGCAGACAAAAAACTGAGATTACATTACTACTGAACACAAATGCAATGTTTTAATATTTTATCTAGTTGCTCCAGAAAGAAGAAAGGAAGGAATGTAACTGTAGACAGTCATAGAAATTAAGAAAGCAGACACTTGCACTTATGAATCCCACACTAGCCTTGCTGTGTATCCTGTGTATCGGGCCGTTCCGCCCAACAATCTCACCAAATTTATTTGCTTAATCTCTCCCAAATAATAATAATACATTTTATTTATATAAGGCGCCTTTCTAAGCACTCCAGGACACCGAACAAACAAACAATAAATAAAAAACACATTATAAACAAAACTTAAAACATCAGATAATACAGAAAATATAAAAATTAAAACCAAACAAAGCCACTGTAATCATAAAGAAAACGCCATTTTAAACAGGTGGGTTTTAAGTTAACATTTGAAAGTTGAGAATGATTCAGTATTTCTAAGCTCAGATAGTAGTGAGTTCCAGAGCTTGGGAGCAGAACGGCTGAATGCTCTGCTCCCCATGGTGGTTAGACGGGTGAGAGGGACGGTCAGATGGGTGGAGGAAGAGGATCTAAGGTTACGAGAGGGAATGACAACATGAAGAAGGTCGGACAGATATGGTGGGGCGAGACTATGAATGGCCTTAAATATTAGCAGCACAATTTTAAAATCAATTCGAAACTTAATTGGGAGCCAATGAAGCTGCTGCAAGACCAGAGTAATATGGTGAATAGATGGGGTTCGAGTAATGATGCGAGCAGCAGAATTCTGGACCAGCAGAAGCTTATGGAGAGATTCATTACAGAGACCAAAGAGGAGTGAATTGCAGTAGTCCAGCCGAGAAGTAACAAGACTGTGAACAAGAATGGCAGTGGTATGGGGAGTGAGGGAGGGGCGAATGCGATTAATATTATGTAGATGGAAGTAAGCAGACCGGATGATGTTATTAATGTGAGATTGGAAAGATGGAGTACTATCAAGGATGACACCCAGACTCTTGACCTGAGGTGAAGGGGAAACAAAGGAGTTATCAATAGCAAATGAAAGATTATCGACTTTGGATAATGATGATTTTGTACCAATGAGGAGAACCTCAGTTTTGTCACTCTTTAAGAAAATTTGAAGAAAACCAGGATTTGATTTCTGCTATGCAATCAATCAGCGAGGATGATGGAAAAGAAGAGGTGGGTTTACTAGCAAGGTAGAGCTGGGTGTCATCAGTATAACAGTGAAAATTAATGTTATATTAACGACAAATATTGCCAAGAGGAAGAAGGTAAATAATAAAAAGAAGAGGTCCCAGGACAGTTTTTTTTATATAACCGTTCAAGTTGCCTGCCCTTGGCTTTCAGAAGCCGAAGTTCAGGCGTAAACCAGGGGGCAGAAAAAGAAAAAGAAACAGATCTGGTTTTTAATGGAGCGAGAGAATTAAGAATACCATTGAGTCCACTGTTATAATATGAGACAAATTCTTCAAGAGTGGATAAATTATAAAAGTCCATGTGGGAATCAATTCTAGAAGAAAAAATCCAAGTTAATATTTTTAATATTACAGAAAGATATGAGACGGGGAAGCTTAGTAATAGAAAATTAACTTTAGCATTAAATGAAAGGAGAAAATTATCAGTTATAGTAAGTTCATCTGCTGTAAGATCAAGAGGGACAACACCAGAGCAGCAGATCAGGTCCAAGATATGTCCTTTACAATGGGTGGGAACATCGGTATACTGCTGGTATCCAAAACTCTCAAGGCAAGATAGAAAGTCTCTAGTGAGAGGGATATTGATATTGTCCATATATATATTAAAATCCCCCAACAGAATTATGTTTGAAGTAACTGTAGATAAATGGGTAAGAAAGGTAGCAAGGTCATTCAGAAAATCTTTGTTTGATTTAGGGGGCAGCAGACCATTGCAATGATGGTAGGAATAGGCCCAGACAATTGACACACAGTAGATTCAAAAGAGCTAACAGCAGGAGCAGACAACGGCAGGACTTTCCACTTCTCGTGATAAATAATCATGATACCTCATGAGGCACAGGGTTCACAAATGTAAACAAACCCCGGTCGGGGGGGACAGAGTCATTAAGTTGAGGAAAGTCTTCAGGTTGTTGCCATTTCTCAGTTAAACAGAGAAAGTCAAACTTTCAGTCAATGAGGAGATCCTGGATGAGATGCTCCTTGCTCATGAGTGAGCGGATGTTCAGTAGACCGAAACTGACAATGGTACTGTCGCATTTGGCAGCAGTGGTAGCCGACTGAGCTAGGCTGGCCAACACACTGTGGTCAGCATTCCTATCTGTTATGTGGAAGATGCCGTTAGTTAGACCAGAACGAGTTAATTCCTTTCGAGGTGTCCATTCAGAATCTCCGGCAGGACCCATGATGGATGTATCTCCGACGAGGGAGAAATATGAGTCCACATTGTAGGCGAGGCCACAAGCAGCTGAGGCGTCCAGAGAACAAACCAGGTAAGTTTCGAAATGGTGTTAAGCTGAAGCTAATGCATACATAGCCGTACACAGGCACGCAGAGATATCAGCAATAACGGCAATATCACCAGAAAAATTATCAGTGATAGCTAAACTTTTTTGAAGATCCCTAGTTATACTGTCTACCATTGCTGTTCTCTATCCAGTGCTTGAAACATACAGGCTTTGCCTCCAGGACTAGACTTCTAGGCTCCAACCAAAATCAGCCTAAAAATCTTTAGACTGTACATTTCCAACAATTAAAAGAATAAGACGTTTAATTCCAAAAACTTAGAAATGGGAGAAGGGAACCATACATACCTATGGCTTACCATAGCAAAAACAATGTTTCTTAATATTTATTTGACAATTATTTAAAAACAAAGACCAAACAAAGCAAAAAAATAATCAAAAATGCTTACCAGAAAGACAAGCTGAAAAGTTAACAAAGATTAGGTTGCAATGCAAGAAACAGAATCCATATTCCAGAGCTGAGTTCATAAACCAGAAAAATTGCACAAGGGTGTTGACACAATTCCACAAAATCCAAACCAAAACAAAATAATGGATGTTTTTACTTAATGCCTTATTGTTAGCTCTGTGTCTTTTGCAGGCTTGTTGAAGGTTAGGGGGGTGACAGTCCCATAACTGAGGCTTGAGGAGGCCCCAACCCCTTAGGCTCAACATATAAAGGACGTGATATGAAGAACACAGAAGTAGTAAATACAGTGAAAACAAAAATACAGTAATAACCATACTTATGGAAGAATCATACAAATGGAATTTGAAAAATAATGTTTAAAAGACAAAGAAAATAATAATAAGAAAAGACAATTGGCTCGGGTTGTTTCCTAACAACCACACTAGTTAGGATTTCGTTCCATGTGCTCCAAAGATTCTCTTATCTTGTGCTAAGGCCCTTTGCGTTTATTTGAAAATAAAATGTTGACTCAGTCTAGTGTGACATTTTTTTGTAGCATTATTTCCACTGTTACCGCCTGTACTATTAACACGGCTTATTATACTCTTTTCTATGTCTCTATCACCACCCCTTTTATATTTGGTTGCTGAGTGTAACATGTCTGCTACCTGGTACAAGTCAGGCTAACCTCTATCATACAACATTTTTTTCCCTTCAACAAGACCACTGTAGGCAGGATCCTGTTTGCGGTTATCCCTTCTTTCTCATGCACTGATGACAATGTCTAATTTAGTCTTGCAGAGCCCAGAAATGAGTGAATTCTGGTTAAATGTGGGTGGGAACAATAATGCTGAATGCGGGGTTAACACGGATCCTGAAAAACCTGGAAATGAATTAAAAATTGTCAAGCCAAAATCCAATACTGAAAAGTCCTTAATATTCTAAAAAAAAAAATGAAAATGGTATGTAAAAGTCATGGAAAATATTATAGTAAATTCCAATAATTGCATATCGTGAGAGGAAATGTCTAACATTTCCCCAACAAAACACCCACATCTCGCATTAATGCAGGGTGAGGCAAAATTATGTTAACATTTGAATGGCGGGAACAATTCACAAAACAAACTTCACATGTGCAAGATAAATTACAGGAATACAATACAATTACAATACAGTTTATTTTTGTATAGCCCAAAATCACACAGGAAGTGCCGCAATGGGCTTTAACAGGCCCTGCCTCTTGACAGCCCCCCAGCCTTGACTCTCTATGAAAACAAGGAAAAACTCCCAAAAAAACCTAGTAGGGAAAAATGGAAGAAACCTTGGGAAAGGCAGTTCAAAGAGAGACCCCTTTCCAGGTAGGTTGGGCGTGCAGTGGGTGTCAAAAGAAGGGGGTCAATACAATACAATACAATACACAGAACAGAACAAATCCTCAATACAGTATAAAAATAAAAATTTTAGAAGTACGGAGTAAAATTTAACAGTAGATGATATATCCCATAATAAGATTTGGATTTGTGTAGAGTCCTGGAGACCTCATCCTTCAAGCTGCCTCCTCCATTTGGCCATTCCACGGCTGAAACAGTGCTGGGCCAGCCAATCTGATGAAAGGACCCCTCTTTCCCACGATTCCTGCGATCCTCCATCAGGGATGACTTTACCTTAGGCAGGCAAAACAACCTGGCAGGTGGGCCATGGCACCAAGTGCCACATTTGAGTACTGAAAAGAGAAACAGAATAGGTGAAGGTTAGAATCCAATTCTAACTATCATGTTACTTATGTTTAAGTGCTAATGACTAACAACAGAGTTGCAGTCTGTACAGTTAATCAGCAGCTCTAGTCAGGATATGCTAAACTGAAGTAGTGAGTCTTCAGCCAGGATTTAAAAGCTGAGACCGAAGGGGCATCTCTTATAGTAGCAGGCAGACCATTCCACAGTTTAGGGGCCCTGTAACTAAAAGCTTGACCTCCCACTGTTATTTTATTAATCCTTGTAGAGAAAAGCCAAGCAAAATGACACCTTTTATTGGCTAACTAAAAAGATTACAATATGCAAGCTTTCGAGGCAACTCAGGCCCCTTCTTCAGGCAAGATGTAATTACTGCCACCTGCTGCATGTTGTTGGTGTCGTTGACAGCTAAGATGGTACAGTTAGAGTCAATGTGATGTCCAAAGAATTGCCGGCTACAATTGCACAAAAGTAACCATACAGTAGCAGTTCATACGTCCAGAGTAAAAAGTTGTGAAAAGATAATAAAGAGGCACAGGAGAGCCAGATTGCAATACACAGTACACTAGAAACATTTGCTGTGTTGAACAACACTCAGGCGTTACCACAGACCATGGACACTCTACACAAATTGCAAAAGTAAGTTAATGTAACTACCATACCAGATTATAGTCACAACGCGTAGTATACACTATATATATATTATGTTAGGGAAAACTCTCTGAATCCCATGGAGAAATTCAAATGCAGACAGCAGCAGAAACATAAAAAACAAGAATAGAGACTCACAGGATAGATAATACAGCCAATCAATCAATTGATCGATAAATAAATAAACTTCACGAGTACATATAGACCACAGTTCCTCTCTCAAAACTAGTTGCTATTTTTATACCATGTAGTAATGCAATAGTCATAATAACAGAAAGATAATAATGTTTAAGTGTCGGGTTGTCTTCTGTCACTGAGCTCTTTAAAGTATTTTCTTCAGTTTTTCTTTTTGTATTTTTTAAAGTTTACAGACTGAAGTAACTCGGGGACAGGTTTTTTTGTAAGAAGCCCTGTGGGCGAAATCTTTGCAGTGGTGAATTTCGATGCCATTCGCTACAAACTTTGTAAGGAGTTGTTCCCAACCGTGTATACTCTCGTTCGTGATATTCAATTACCGGCTAGACCTTCCCTGACCTAACCCTAACCCTCCTTATTCTCCCTGTGATGCCTGCTTACTTGTCTGAATGCTTTTACCTGCATATGTGATGCTGCCATTAACTAAGGCGTTGTTTATGTGGGAAGGGCAGGTAGGGCCTGAAAACAATGTCACATACTGTGCAGAGTTAAAAGTACGTATTTTTGGGGGCATTAGCAGAGACAGTGGTTAACTGGAGAAAGTCCACAAAGAACAGCAAGTCTGCGTTAAATTTTGTTTCCTCTTAGGGAAAACAGCTGCTGAAATTGTAGTGATGCTTGAAACTGCTTTTAAAGAGGACACTTTAAGTAAAGCACAGGCCTACGAGTAGTTTTTCGCATTTCAAACAAGATCTTGCTCCGTGTGACTTTTTCTTGTTCCCACATGTGAAAATGGAATTCATAGGAAAGCGTTTTTGTACCGTGGTGGAAGTTGAAAAAAAATCGCTGCAGGCCTTGGACAACAGCGATTCCAAAAATGTTTCCACCAGTGGGAAAACCGTTGGGATCAGTGCATTCATTCACATGGAGAGTACTTTGAAGGAGACTAAAGTTTTAGTAAGAAAAAACTATTAAAACAATTTTTTTTTTCAATTGTGGTTATTTTGGGTAGCCCCTCATATATGTGAAAATTAACACTTGCCAACTGTCAACGGCTTTTTCAGTAGAGCCTTCCCCTACACTTCGACAGATAGCTCACCATCATACGATCTTCTCTGCATACCCTCACGGCATTTTGCCACTTCAATTTATATCCTCACAAACAGGAAAATGCTTATCTCAGGAAGGGCCGTTAAAAGAAGTCTCTTCAATCAAGGAGTAGCCACTCATTAGTCTACTTGAACTCTTCTGTTATTGAAATTTTACATCTTGTACTCTTTTTTTTTATCAGTTCTTACTTGTCACACTAAAGTCAGACCTGCAGCCTCTGAAATGCCCTGGGGGAATCCTGTACACCTAAAGAAACAAAGTCAGGTCGAAATGTCTGCTGCAGTACTTGTAGGGATTAATTATCGCTGATCAGTGGTGTGTTCCCACACGTAGCTGCCAAGGTTTTAAATAGGAGAGCAATAAGGAGGCCTTTGAAATAAAGGAAATCAAACTTGTTTTTCTTGTTTTTGAGTCTTGGCAGCCCCACATATGCCTGAGGTTGTTCTGTGTTAAATGAGCCATTGTGAAACTGTAACCCTACACTGCAATGTACACCAGTCTGGAGAAACACCAGGGGGCAAGATGATTCAAATTCTCGTTGTAATTTTCACTTAATTCAATATAAAACATTTCATAAACTTGTGTCATAGATATAATCAATTTAATTTGTTTCCAAGACTTGCCTGTGTAATGAACATCAGCATCATTAATCCTTTGTAACCCAAGCACTTAAACACCAAAGTATCCATTGATGCATGACAGAACCGGGTCAGACATGTTTGCATGCATTTTGTGATGGACCTCTTGGTAGACATGACAACGTTGGTTCTGGAGGGCCGCAGTGCTTGCAGGTTTTTGTCCCAACCCAGTTTTTTAATAACAGTTCAATTATTCCTAACGAAGCACTTATTGCTCAATGCTTCAATTTCGTGGTCTCGCTTGTTAAGGTTCCCCACCCTTAATAACTTATTCCAGTCTTAAACCGCTACAATCAATGTTTTTAAAGTCTCCTTATTAGCAATAAGATGCAGATGACAAAGGAGGCAGCAGTTCTCTGTCCAACTTATTTTCATTTACACCTATGTGGATTCATTATGCACTCTTTGGTTTAATCAGAAATTAAGAGAAAAATGTGACAAACTGAAAATGATTATTTTAGACTTCAAATCATTTGGGTGATATCCTTGGGGGGAAAAATTCTATGATATAAGAACCTAACATTTCAAACTAACAAGCTATAAAATTAAATAATGTCTGAGATTGGCAAGGATTGGTTTCTAATTGGTTTCTAATTCCTTCCGTGAGAACCCTAAACACAAGAGGACTATTTCATTTATGTTAGGTAGAATGCCCACAGGGGACTGGGTGGTCTCGTGGCCTGGAACCCCTAAACATTTTATTTTTTTCTCCAGCTATCTGGAGTTTTTTTTTTGTTTTTTCTGTCCACCCTGGCCATCGGACCTTACTCCTTTCCTATGTTAACTAATGTTGTCTTATTTTAATTTCTTATTTTGTCTTTTATTTTTCTTTTCTTCATTATGTAAAGCACTTTGAGCTACTTTTTGTATGAAAATGTGCTATATAAATAAATGTTGTTGTTGTTGTTGTTGTTAATTAAGTAATTGGGTTGGAACGAAAGCTTGAAGCCACTACAGCCCTCCAGGACCGACGTTGCCTACCCCTGCCTTAGGTAATTGCTGTAATAAACTGGCCAAATCTAAGAAGTGGTGCAGGCCAAAATTGCAGGTAGAAGGTTGAAGGGGACATACTCAATTTAATCAATTCCCCTACTGTATTATTAATATAATTTGTTTAATTTATTGCAAACTATAAGTTTACCAGAATGACCTCCGCAAAAGCCTCCACTGGTTGTCAGATGATGTTACTAATTGGCTCATTGTTGCTTGTTTGCCTGCAGTGGTGGGTCACAGTTAGACCACCTCTTTCCATCTCAGACTTTTTTAAACATCTAAGGTCTGCCATTCAAACCCATTCCCATGTATTGAAAACTGTGTGCAGTTTTGGCCTCCAGACTTCAGAAAAGACATAACAGCACTGAAAGAAGTCCTGAAAGAGCAACTAGGCTGTGATTCTAGGTCAGCAGGAGATAAGTTATGAGATAAAATGAAAAAGAGATTAATCATTTCCGTTTAAGATCAAGAAGATTAAGAGGGGACATGATAGAAGTGTTTAAAATTATGAAGGGGCTTAGTGCAGTAGATCGAGATTGTTACTTTAAAATGAGTTCATCAAGAATACAGGGACACAGTTGGAAATTTGTTAAGGGTAAATTTTGCACAAACATCTTAAGATTTTTCTTCACTCTGAGAACTATAAACACATGGAATAAGTTACCAAGTAGTGCAGTGAACAGTAGGCTTTAAGGTCCATCAGAAATCAACTTAAAGTTATTTTGGAGGAATTAGATGGATATGGAAGATATGGAAGAAGATGATCCGCTGTGGCGACTCCTAATGGGAGCAGCCCGAAAGAAAGAAGCAGAAGAAGATGGATCAGATTGGTGAGCTTTGTTGGGCTGAATGGCCTGTTCTCATCAAAAGGTTTTCTAATGTTCTAAAGAGGGAATTCCCCAACCGCTTCTTTGCGTATGTCAAATTTAAAAGCTGTTCTGCTGTTCAACTATTGCAGTTTTACATGAGCCTCAATAAGAACTTGCACATCAGGCAAACCAACATGTTGTTGGGAAACTCAGACAAACATCAGGAGAACATGCAGCACTCCGAGCACAGGATTTGAACCAAGAGAACTTTGTGTCCATGCAGCAGCAGTGCAGATTATTGCACCATGTCCTTATTATTAGTATTGTCACCCCAGGAAACTTAAGATAAATGTTAAATCCATTTGCTAATAGTTGATGTATTATTATCTTTATTAAATGTCACTCAGGATTCCAGATGCTTTAGCACAATTATTAAAATGGATCTGCAAACCCCAGTCCCTCCATCTGTGTTTTTGTTTTTTTGTACAGTTAACTGCATTCTAACTCATGGATGCCAGGTGATGACAGCTGTCACAGGTGAATGCTTTATGGCTTCCCTTTTTTGCTCTTTGGCGTCATCACACGTTAATAATTAACATGAAGCTGCAATTATGCTGTGCTCTAAAAGGAAATCCAATGCTGTCAGAAGATTTACTCCAGAGTTGCGTTTACAGGGGATTTTCTAGAATGAAGAAATGCATACACTGATTTAAAAATAACTTCTTTTCAGCTTTTAATACTACGACTGATCCTATTAGGATGTGTTCCATCTCCCGCCAACCCTTCACTCAAATAATCTCACTTAAGAATATGTGTGGATGATTATTATTATCCATATATGAATAAGTCAATCGGCCAACAACAAACCCTTGTGATTATTTACAAAACTTTTCTTGACTTGAAACAGTTTCGGCAAAGGAAGAAAATGAAGGAGAAATAAAAATCAAGACATATAGGCATTGCATAAGATGTTGTGACCTCCCTTCTCCTGCTCTCTGTGTCATGATGATCTCCACCGAGTTGTTTTCACTGCTTTCTATGCCACTCTAGAGCATGCTGGGAATCAGCTTTATCTCTGAGTGACTGTTGCAAAGGGCCACAACCAAATCAGAAAACAGAAATCGTTCACAAAAATGAACACTGCAAAGTCCTAACTCTAATTTTTAATTTAAATCTAAACAAAGTGCATTTCTATTTTAGACATTGATCCAACACTCGAATACCCAGGATCTGCACTCCGTTAAAACAAGGTGACCTCATATGTCATGTGAAGTCAGCATTTTGGTGATCAGTTGACTTTGGTGTATCTGCTAAAGGTTGCATCATCTGCTTTTAGCAATTTTCATTCCTTTTTTTGTTCCCCTTTTCCAACTGGACACAATAGACAGGACATTTTTTGAACAGAAGAATCCTGGAATTGTTTGCAAATCTTCCTTGACCCGGTTGGTCTCCCTGGAACCCCTGCTGAAGTGTAAAGTGAGGCCACAGTGGTGTGGTGGTCACAAAGCTTTTTTGCTATTCATTTTTTGCTTGCTGCAACTTGCTTTTTATATAAGTGACACTTGTACTGGATCACAAGTATTGCAAACACTTTAAACTTTTATTCCATTATTTTATTAAGAATGGGAACAGTAATAATAGGTGTCCGGTGCATCATGAAACAGTGTCAAGAAAAAAAAAATGTATAAAAAGGTAGAAAAAAGAGCTGAAGTTATTTTTACACTGTAGGCTATGTAAGGAAGTATACAAATATCTATGTATGTTTTATGCTTAATTCTACTAGTAACAATGCTTTTAGTGTCCCTGATTATAACGACAAAATGTAGGACAAGTATTTGCTGATGTGCTTTTGCGGTGGGCTGGTGCCCTGCCCGGGATTTGTTCCTTCCTTGCGCCCTGTGCTGGCTGGGATTGGCACCAGCAGACCCCCGTGACCCTGTGTTAGGATATAGGGGGTTGAACGATGACTGACTGACTGGCTTTTTTTTGGAAATGGTTATATCTGAAAGGTTATTATTATATTATTATATTATATTATATTATATTATATTATATTATATTATATTATATTATATTATATTATATTATATTATATTATAGTGATGGCTCTGAAGCTAGGGATCTGCACTGGCAATCAGAAGGTTGCCGGTTTGAATCCTGTAAAATGCCAAAAGGGACTCTGCTCTGTTGGGCCCTTGAGCAAGGTCCTTAACCTGCAATTGCTGAGCACTTTGATTAGTGAGAAAAGCGCTATATAAATGCAAAGAATTATTATTATATGTTTGACTGAGTAGCATGCCACTATACTGTACTAGTTTTTGAAAATAATAAAAAAAAAAAAGAACAAAAGTGAGCGTCCATGTACCCGCTGATCGACCGCAGCCCCTTCCTGTCTTGCTCCTGTTGCTGCCAGGATAGACTTTGTCTCTGACGTAAAAAAGAACGTCTTAACATTTAATGAATACTTAGTATGCATTTCCAAGTTGCAAATTAAACTAATATTTGGTGTCTAAAAAATTAACACTTTGATTTTATATGTTTGTGCTATAACATTGCTTGTCACTTAAATCTGTACAATAGTTTATTTACATTTTTGAGCAGTAGCAAAAAATTTTTTCAAAGGGTAATAAGGTTCCTTCCTACACTGCATGCAGTTTGCTATTATGAATACTAGATGGAGGTACATTTCTTTCTTACAAGATGCGTATTCTCTTCAGCTGCTAAGGCTGAACAATAACAGGATCTCTGGCTTCCTCTCAAGTATTTTTAGGCTGCACAACAGCACCCTCTCCTGGCTGATATAATAAAGGACACTTTTAATTGATTACTTTTCAATTAGTATAGGCTTAGAGCACTTACATATATTTACAACTATATGTAATTAAGCTATTCTCTCTCTCTAAATAATAATAAATAAGTAATATAAATTATTTATATTTATAAGTGACAGGAGAACAGACTTGTATGAGTCACTTTGAAGTCTTGGGGCACCAACTGAATGTCCCCATTAAATACAATCAAATGAATGAACCAAAAAAAAATACAACATTTTCAGCCCAATAAACAGAATCGCTCCAAGATTACAGAAGCTATAACAACACGATAGACCTTGCTTCAGGTCAGGTTTCCTCTCAGTAGCAGACGCCATCCTCTGAGGACTGCCTGTATTTATAGACCCCCGAACCATAAGGGGCAGGGCCAGCTCTGGGCTCTGCAGCCAGGTCTACTGCTCTCACTCAGTGGCTTCTCAGAATTGCAGGTGGGAAAGGAAAGACAGTGTGAACTCCATCTGTCATCCCAGAGTGGTATCACTTATCTTTTCAGTGCTAGGAAAGGTGATCCCCAGGCACACGTGCGTGACAATATATATATGAAAAAAGTTGAATGGTATTTTAATGTTAAAGATACAACATTTTGGCTGTATAGCCTTCCTGGTAAAACTAATTCTGTGATATAGCTGCATATCTTCCTTTCATACATGATCTGATAGATGATTACAAGAAGAATGTAAGGAGTAGATAGGTGGCTTTATTAGAGAGTTAGTTCTACCATTCCTCTTCTCATCAGCAGAAAGGAATTTGTCCTCGTTGCTAACTGTCTTGTTGTTGAAAGCCCACAGATAACTGCACCTTCTTCTCAAAATCTACAAACTGGGCAATTCCGGATGTCTTATAGTTTCTACATGCAAATGTCCCACTACTCATATTTCAGTTTTCCTTCACAGATCACTAACTATGAGGTCTACATTCATACTTAAGATACTAACCATGCTCTCCAGTTGTTTGACAGCTTTAGGTTTAATGGTCCTGAGTGCTTTTTCTTTACCGTGGACATCACCTCTCTGTACACAGTCATTCCTCATGATGAAGGTCTCATTGTCATCTCTTTTGAAAATAACTTTTTTCACCAGGTCAGTGGAGTTGCACTGCATACTTGAATGGAACCTAACTATGAAAACATTTTCCTCAGCTGGGTGGAAGTGCTTTTCTTTTTTTCCTACACAGGCTTTATACCAGGCCTGTGTAAAAGATATATATTGTATAGGTGTTGCCTATTGCTCTAGGAACCAGCTATAATAATTCATTAATTATTTTACTAGTTTCCATCTATTTTGCAGGTTTACAGTCAATATTTCTACCACAGCTCCATTATTTTTGGATATCAGTATTTCTGTCAGCTTTCCAGAACTTAAAACTTACGTCTATTACAAGCCAATTGACTCACACAGTTAACTCCCAGTTTAAGAGGAACCCCAATAATGAAACCCATATCCCATTCCATTCTAACATTCTTATCTCTTTCACAGGTCATCAAACAAAATGTTTCAAATTTGTAGACTGTTCCTTCTACAGGAGCCTTTTTTCCTAACCCTCCCTTGATCTCCCTCCATCTCCCGCATACTCTACACAAACCTCTTGTCTACTGCTCACCTTACTGGGGAGAGTCACATTCCTCACCAGACACTTTGAGCTGTAACAGTTGCTGCTGTGTCATTTGCAAATAAGTTGCCAACTATACCCTTGTACTGTAAATTAAATATTAAACAATGGACCTCTTGCAAATCTAAAAATTTAACCTAACACATTTCTTGTAGGAAGAGTCTTACTGACTACAGACGGTAGGTTATATGGAGCATGTTTGAACTGTTAAAATCAAAGACATTACTATGCCTATTATAGAATACTTCACATCCCTTGATCATAGCTGCACTGATCTGTTTGTGTTCTTTCACAGGACTTCAAAGACACTTTTCAAAGATGATCAGAAGAAACTCAACTCACTCTCAGCTTAAGATCACATATTTCTGCAGGTCTCAATGACTTTTTGTTCTCTCTCATCATCAACATCTCTAATGGCAGCTTTTTCTCACCTTTTCCCCTTTTATCTACCCTGGCTTTGTTTCCTACCTCGCCTACTATATATTGTATCTTCTGTCTCCTTCTCCGTTAAACACCTGATGAAGGCCATATAGCCTAGACGTTGTGTCTTCAATTGTCTTATGTTTACAGCGTGGAAATAAGCTTTAAGCTTTTTTTCCTTGGCAGATGCATGATGACATGGCCCTATACTAACTCCATATACTGTACAAAATACTTAATAATTATACATAATATATAATTTGTCAAATTGGCAACAGTTCTAAACAGCACCTCAGAGTTATTTTCATTTTCCTCCATTAATTTGTACTAATAGTCCAAGCAGGCCCAGAAAAAGAGCTTTTTTTTAATGCTTTTTAACAGTGTCAGTCCAGTGTTCAACTGTTCATCCAGGGTGAGTTTCTTGGCATTGTAATCATTTTTATGTTTATGTGGGGCTTCTGTATCCATGTATTCAAGGCAGTGGTTTACAACCTAACCTTTAATCGATCTCTTTGTTTAATTAGCTTGTCTTGTTTTTTCTACTATTATTCTGAAAAAGTTATAAAATTATAAAGTCATAGAAAAGAACAGTACTGTGAGGTTCACATTACATACAAGAAATTGAGAAATATTCACAATTTTCACCATGTTTTGAGCCCTTAACTCTCTTCTGCTATTTTCCTATTTATTCATCCTTTCTGCAAAGTTTTCTCTTTTAATTGTATCCAGTGCTTGAAGTGGACCCAAATTAGTGGCAGTACTCTGTTTACTTCAAATAAAAGAGCTGTCCCCCATGAAACCTTGAGCACCACAAAACATGGGTATGCTATGAAAAGGTGCCGTTACTCTAGGTAGGTCTCCCCTGAAACATTAATTCCATCTTTGAGTAGCTGGTGGTTGGTTGGGGGGACATTTTACATGCTTTACATGCACCATACTGATATGGTGACTGTACTCTGGGTAGGCCCCAGCCCACTTCAGGCACAGATTGTATCAATTAATTTATTGAAGTTTGCACTAAAGTTTTTACTCTCAAGTTTTCATGGAGAACAAAGATGGCAAAGTTCCTGACACTATGAACTTCAAATGGGACCCAGCTTGAACAACAGTATACAATATCTAAATGTGTTGCACAGCTCCAAATATGGACATTCAGCCATATGCTCACTGACACATTTGTTAAAATATGTCGAGGAAAATCCTGTCATGCGTGACAGGGCAAAGCATTCAAACAAGGTCGAGCTTTTGAATCAAAGACCCGCCTCCCTCTCAGCCATTGGTCAGGTTATTCACAGGGATGCATATGAATATAAACAAATTTTCTTTTATAAGTTTATAAGGTCATTACAGTCACATGTACAGTGAAGTTCTTCATTTGGTAATCAACATGCAACATGCCTATACTTTCTGGCTACATTTAATTTTGTTTTTTAATTAATTCTATTATTACTACTTATTTTTTACATTGTTTTATTATTTTCTTATTAATAATATGTATAGCATGGATTTGAGAAAGGTTCTATACAAATGAAAGTTAATATTATTATTGTAACTGTGTTTGTTGAGGGCGTCCGAAGTAGTTCAAAATAGTTCAAATGCAGTTAAAGAAAAAGGCATTCCAGCAATAGTAACGACACGTTGTTCAAGAAAAAAAAACTCCAAATGTCTTTGTATGAAAGATTTTAGTGAAAGAAAGCAGTTCATGAATAAGGAAAAAAGCTGACAATATACACCAAAAAAAAAGGAAAACGAGAAACTTCTTGTCTACAGTATTCCACTTGAGGCTTTACATATCCGGGTTACTTTTTTAAGGTTTCTATATGTTACCTAATTCACTAAACATACAGTCAAACAAATCTACGCCCTTAACACCTATCTGACTAACAGTTCATGTTTCTCATTAAGAACATTCCATTAACTTTAATTTCTAGGGGGTGGAACAGAATCTTCCATTACACAAGTTAAAGCTATATTATATTCAAGTTCAAACTACACAAAAACTAATGTAAATTTACCATTAATATTAATTTAAAGAATATGGCACTTACAATTTTTATTGCAAAGCTTTATTTTCAGCAATGAAAGTTAAGCTGGAATAAAGTGGGAGATAAATTGAACTTACATGAAGTGCTGAATCCATCTTAAATGGATTGTGTTGCAGGTGTTTTTGTTTGTTTAAGGGCACAAAGTCTTCTCAATAAGCTGCAGGAGAGTACTGCTGGTGGAATGTTACCACAGTGAGATGCTCACGTTGAGGACCGGAGGACAGATGTGACGCTGCTGTCTGTGTGCATACGTATCTGCATCGACACCACCTGTCAGCTGATAGCTCAATTTCTGCTCTGGCCAGTTAACCACTCAGCTCTGCCTTCTCTTCTCATCTGCTCTCAACTTGACTTGACTCATCTTGGCTTTCTCACCCAGCTGACTGTCTGACTATGAAATCTGCTAGTTTCTTGCTTATAGTTGAGTTTCAAATTAACTTCACTTTTGCTCCTATTTGCTCAGCTTTCTTTAGTTTTCACCTCCCGGTAAACTGCATGTTTACATACTAAACACTCACTACTATTAGTGTGCTCTGTTATGAGACCCATCGATAAAGTTTAATTTAGTAGAGAATATTTCATTTCAAAAGAGATGTTGTACTTTTCTAGGTTTTCATCATCATCATCTCTACTGCATTCCAGATGACCCTGTTTTTCCATCCCTTTCATGTCTCATTGTTGCTCTCTCTCAACTCTCTTCCTCTTCACAATGTCCAAGTTGGCACCCCACTCTAGTCTCTTTAGTATATTAGCAAGGAACACGCTTTACATATTAGCCTAAGTTTATTACCCCGCTAATCCCCTGAATCAGTTTTGGAGGCAAGGGTGAGTTGTAAAGATGTGAGGGCCATTTGATCACAGTACCTTCTGCCAGCCACTTAGCCATGACCAATCCATAATGGATCAAAGCTCTTAGGTTCTAACAGATCACAGGGCCCTTAAATACCTTGTGCCTTACCTCTATTCATGTTTGGCAGCGTGGATGAACTCAGCTGGTCTTCTACCAGTCCTCCATTGTCTCAGTATCTGCTGCTTTCTATGTTCAATAGCAATGGCAGGTTAACCTCACTCCATTACCTCTTCCTACCCAAAATGGCATGTACTTGTGTTTTACAGTTGTCAGTGTGAGAATTCTTCTTCATCTCAAGCCTTGAACTAGGCATTTCTCCTCTTCTACACCTCTCTGGTGCTGCTTTATCTACCAGTAAAATATGGCTAAATGGACAACATTCTGTTTGATAAAAACATTTACTTTTTGTCTTCTTTACAACTAATAGTGATGAGCGAAGTGATTCGTGAGAAACTGAATTCATAGTGAAACTCAATGTTTCTCTTCACAAAAACATTTGCAAATCAAATAGCATTCCACTTCCTGTGAAGTTTGTGCCATTAACACAAGAAGAATGATTTTTATTGCCTGCCTGGAAGCATTTTTATGCATTAATTCTGAATGTGTTTGTCTGTCATTTAGAATTTAAATATAAGATATCTAGTGAGAAAAAAAAAAACAAATCACAGACTCATTTCCTCTGACATGTAGATATTTTATTGAGCCATAAGACGTGTTTATACTGGTAAAAGGATGCCCACAATGCAACTATAATGACAGTCTTGGCTATTGCAATCTTAATGATGCACCTGAGACTGAAGTGCGAGCCCTCATCTGCAGGAATCAAGAAACTGAAATAATCTTACTTGCCTGGCAAGATCTGGGTAGGTGGCTTTTCATGTAGTGGAGAAAACATAGTGGTGCATTTTGTTGTGTCTACATGTAGAAAATATGCAGTATGTCACATATTTAAGAAAAGCACTATGCGACTGAAATGATGTGAACTAGAGGCCTACATAAAATTGATGTGACTGGTGTGCAGGCAATTACCTGCATTACGCAGGTAGGGAAAAACACAGGTAAACACGGGGGTTTCAGTTTTTTACAGAAGCTCTATCTTTTCTTTTTCTTTTTTTTTACTTGATCTTCTTCTTTTGGCTGCTCCCATTAGGGGTTGCCACAGTGGATCATCTTCTTCCATATCTTTCTGTCCTCTGCATCTTGTTCTGTTACACCCATCACCTGCATGTCCTCTCTCACCACATCCATAAACCTTCGCTTAGGCCTTCCTCTTTTCCTCTTCCCTGGTAGCTCTATCCTTAGCATCCTTCTCCCAATATACCCAGCATCTCTCCTCTGCACATGTCCAAACCAACACAATCTCGCCTCTCTGACTTTGTCTCTCAACCGTCCAACTTGAGCTGACCCTCTAATGTACTCATTTCTAATCCTATCCATCCTCGTCATACCCAGTGCAAAACTTAACATCTTTAACTCTGCCACCTCCAGCTCTGTCTCCTGCTTTCTGGTCAGTGCCACCGTCTCCAACCCATATAACATAGCTGGTCTCACTACCATCCTGTAGACCTTCCCTTTCACTCTTGCTGATGTCCATCTGTCACAAATCACTCCTGATGCTGAAATCACTCTCATCCACCCATTCCACCCTGCCTGAACTCTTTTTCACCTCTCTTCCACAATCCCCATTACTCTGTACTGTTGATCCCAAGTATTTAAACTCATCCACCTTTGCCAACTCTACTCCCTGCATCCTCACCATTCCATTGACCTCCCTCTCATTTACACACATGTATTCTGTCTTGTTCCTACTGACCTTCATTCCTCTCCTCTCTAGAGCAAATCACCACCTCTCCAGTGTCTCCTCAACCTGCTCCTTACTATCGCTACAGATCACAATGTCATCAGCAAACATCATAGTCCACGGGGACTCCTGTCTAATCTCGTCTGTCAACCTGTCCATCGCCATTGCAAATAAGAAAGGGCTCAGAGCTAATCCCTGATGTAATCCCACCTCCAAGTTGAATGCATCTGTCGCTTCTACCACAGACCTCACCACTGTCACACTTCCCTCGTACATATCCTGTACAACTCTTACGTACTTCTCTGCCACTCCCGACTTCCTCATACAATACCACAGCTCCTCTCGAGACACCCTGTCATATGCTTTCTCCAGGTCCACAAAGATGCAATGCAACTCCTTCTGGCCTTCTCTAAACTTCTGCATCAACATCCTCAGAGCAAACATTGCATCTATGGTACTCTTTCTTGGCATGAAACCATACTGCTGCTCACTAATCATCACCTCACTTCTTAACCTAGCTTCCACTACTCTTTCCCATAACTTCATGCTGTGGCTCATCAATTTTATTCCCCTGTAGTTACTGCAGTCCTGCACATTCCCCCTTATTCTTAAATATCGGCACCAGTACACTTCTTCTCCACTCCTCAGACATCCTCTCACTTTCCAATATTCCATTAAACAATCTGGCTAAAAACTCCACTGCCATCTCTCCTAAACACCTCCATGCTTCCACAGGTATGTCATCTGGACTAACGGCCTTTCCATTTTTCATCCTCTTCATAGCTGTCCTTACTTCCTCCTTGCTAATCTGTGGCACTTCCTGATTCACTATCTCCACATCATCCAACCTCTTCTGTCTCTCGTTCTCTTCATTCATCAGCCTCTCAAAGTACTCTTTCCATCTGCTCAACACACTCTCCTCGCTTGTGAGTACGTTTCTGTCTTTATCCTTTATTATCCTAACCTGCTGCACATCTTTCCCAGGTCTGTCCCTCTGTCTAGCCAATCGGTACAGGACCTTTTCTCCCTCCTTAGTGTCCAACCTCTCATACAACTCATCATATGCCTTTTCTTTAGCCTTCGCCACCACTCTCTTTACCTTGTGCCTTATCTCCTTGTACTCTTGTCTACTTTCTGCATGTCTATGACTATCCCACTTCTTCTTTGCCATCCTCTTCCTCTGTATACTCTCCTGTATTTCCTCATTCCACCACCAGGTTTTCTTTTCCCCCTTCCTCTTTCCAGATGTCACGCCAAGCACCCTTCTTGCTGTCACCCTTACTACATCTGCTGTAGTTTCCCAGCTGTCTGGTAATTCTTCACTGCCACCTGGTATCTGTCTCACCTTCTCCCTAAACTCAACCTTGCAGTCTTCCTTTTTCAACTTCCACCATTTGATCCTTGGCTCTGCCCTCACTCTCTTCCTCTTCTTGATCTCCAATGTCATCCTACAGACCACCATTCTATGCTGCTTAACTACACTTTCACCTGCCACCACTTTGCAGTCTTCAATCTCCTTCAGATCAACTCTTCTGCATGGGATGTAATCTACCTGTGTGCATCTTCCTCCACTCTTGTACGTAACCCTATGTTCCTCCCTCTTCTTAAAATAAGTATTCACCACAGCTATCTCCATCCTTTTGGAAAAAGCCACTATCTTCTGACCTTCTTCATTCCTCTCCTTGACACCATACCTACCCATCACCTCCTCGTCTCCTCTGTTCCCTTCACCAACATGCCTATTGAAATCTGCTCCAATCACCACTTTCTGTCCCTTGGGTACACTATTCATCACTTCATCCAATTCACTACAAAAATCTTCTTTCTCACCCATTGCACACCCAACTTGCGGCGCATATGTACTAACAACATTCATCATCACACCTCCAATTTCCAGCTTCATAATCATTACTCTGTGAGACACTCTTTTCACCTCCAAAACACTCTTGAGATACTGTTCCTTCAGAATAACACCTAACCCATTTCTCCTCCCATCCACACCATGATAAAACAATTTGAATCCACCTCCAATCCACCTGGCCTTACTCCCCTTCCATTTAGTCTGTTGCTCGCACAATATATCAACCTTCCTTCTCTCCATCATATCTGCTAACTCTCTCCCCTTACCAGTCATACTGCCAAAATTCAAAGTTCCTACCCTCAGTTCCACTCTCTTTACCTTCCTCCTCTCCTCCTGCCTCTGGACACGTCTCCCCCCTCTTCTTCTCCATTTCTTCTTCGGCCAACAGTAGCCCAATTTCTGCCAGCACCCTGTTGGCTAATAGTACTGGTGGCGTTCGTTGTTAACCCAGGGCTCGACTGATCCGGTATGGAAATTTGTATTGTTGTCCGCATATTGATTTGGCAAAATTTTACACCGGATGCCCTTCCTGATGTAACCCTCCCCATTTATCCGGGCTTGGGACCAACATGAAGAAACACACTGGTTTGTGCATCCCCTGTGGCTGGGTTCTTTTTTTTACTTGATAAACATGTTTTTTGTTAAAGCTGCTATATATATTTTTTATTGATTTTTAAATTGAGGATATGCTGTGGTCATCGCTGACCTAAGCTTTGGCTCGTCTCAGTTGCCTTTCTGAGAAGCTATAAACTTGACAAATATCACATGTTGAGCACTGAGGATTCAAAGGCTACCTTACATCCAGGAAATCTGTGAACATAAGAGACTTTGAGGAACGTAAGGCCAAATGTATTTAATATTCCGGTACTCATCAGGTAGCACTGTAGTCACTACCACCAAAGGGGCTATCTCACAACGTATCAGAGGATGGCAAAGGCAGAAATCCAAAGCGAGGATAAACATAAGTTGGAAATGATTCAGAACTGACAAGCCTCGACTGCTTTTTAAGTTGAAGGAACTATCACATCTCCGTTACAGAGAGTTCAGGCATTGTGGCATTTTGGGTGTTGCAAAGAACCAGCATAAACCTTCAAGTGGTATTTAATGCTAGATGGGTTACTTCTGATATGATCAGATGGAGTGGAAGGGGATCTGAAGACTTATGTGAATAAAATGTACCTAAAAAGCAAGCATGTTACATATAAAGCTGAAATGTGCGATTGAAATGCAGTCTAAATTCATCCACATTGCTGAGTAGGGAGGGAATTGCATAATCCTGTGGAAGCTTATTTTTAAATATGGCCATCACTCAGTTATGAGCACACTAAAGATAAGTCATTCTGAATACTAGTGTCTTCAGCCAGGCAACGCTGGATCTAATGGCATGGTCCTTTTGTAAAGGCGGCAAGCTGGACCTCCTGTATTCAAATGTTAATGTCTTTAAATGTAATCATGTGGAACATTCAGACAGGCCTCACTATCTTACTACAAAATATCTTCTCTTGAACTTCTACAAAGTTTTAATTTTCCCTTGGGTACAAATGAAGTATATATGATCCTAGTGTGAATGAGTTTTAAGGGAGCAATATTCCTTGTTTGCTACATACAGCAAACTGCTACAGTAGTGTAAAAATCAGTTCTCTCGTTTATTTTGCTCTTGGATTTCGTTTTAAATAGTTTGAATAAGTTTCACAGCTTGCTTTGTTTTCCTGTAACACTTTTGGCTGCTACCATTTTGATCTTCTGGTTGCCCGGATGTGGTGTCAGATGCTAGGCTTGTTACTCACTGGAAGTTGCAACTCATTAGCACAGTGCTATTTAAACTAGGAGTGTGCTACATATCATGTCCAAGACTGTGGATTTTCGTGTTCTGGGTTTTTGATCTTTCTGCTTTTGACTTCTGACTACAACTTAGGTTAGTGTTTTTGCTTTGCTGAGTCGATCTGTTGATTTTGTGGTTTTGACTTTCAGTTCATTATACTTCCTGGTTTCATACTGTCTTTCTAAACTTTTCCCCGATTTGGCAGAATATTAACAGGGTTTCCTCCACCAGCACGCCTCCACTAACATGTATGTTAGGTTAACTAATAGAGGTGGGGGTAAAAATCTGTACAGCAGGGTGTCACAATACGTTTGGTATAATATGTTATCACAATGCTGAAGACAAGCCTCAGTATTTTGTTTGCACCATCTATAGGAATATAGACACATAACAAGATTATTTCCGGATTCCCACAGATGGGACCACATTAATGCCATCAGTGCTGCAGAGATTCTAATGCGTGCTGTCCTGCCTGATGATCATATGAGACAAGTTTCGTTTTTTTGTTTTTTCTCATCAACCATGGCAATGTAGAAGCATTGTATTTAGTGATACTTGGCTACAATTACAATACAAACTGCTCTGCTTCTGTTTTACTCGTAGTGGCACATTTGGGTTCATTTTTAGTTTTCACTGTGTATATAGGGAAGAAAGAGATTAATAAGAACTTTGTAAGTATTTTCATAGGAAAGTATGCTGCAATTTATATTAACTGAACTCCAGTTTTCACTTCTGCACTTCTAGTGTACTTATTTTGGATATGGACGCTGTCATATTTTAGTGTTATGCCAATGACATCATTATCACACTATTTTGAAATACTGTTTTGCTGTGGATGTTGGTATTTTGTGGACTTCTTCTCAAGGACACAGCTATTTTGTTTATTGAAACAATATCCATTGAGAGCTGAGTGATGGGATGATAATATAACATAACATAACATAACACAATCTCTATATATAAGGATGATGGCACACACTACAGATTATTTATGTATTACATTCAGATTCATAAAGCAAACTTCACATCTTGTGTCAGGTAGAGGCAAAGGCAATATCTAACTACAACCTTCATGCAACATTTATGTTGACCTACAGTTCTGATTCTCCATTTTAACTTTGATGCCGGATTCTTTTTGTTTTGTTTTCTTTTTATTTTTTGCTTCTTTATATTTGCTCACGTATTGGACCACAATTCTGCCCGATCTGTACCAGAACTTCTGTTTCAGTTGTACCCTTGTAGCGGACTAAAACCCAGCTAAGATTCACACTGTTGATATGACGGTAATTCATGTACTTTTTATGTGGGGATCCCAGGAATGCACCCAGCTTTGTCCCAACTAACACACACTCCCTCACAGAGACAAAAAAGCAACCAGTAATAAAGTAGAAATTAAAGAATGTATTAAACAATAATAAATTAAATATAGGCAAACTACAATGATCCTACCCCAGTTCCCCTTACGGCTATATATAATAAATACAAACAATAACAAACCACTAACAAAAACCACACACTATGAAGTCCATGAAAATGGCAACTAATAAAATGAAATGATGGAGGTACCTGTAGATAGTCCAGAGATCAGCACACTGCATATGAATGTAAAGGTCAGTCCTACCGGTATTTCCTGATGAGATGATGGATTGTTAATGGGATCAGGAGCGCTCCTTTCTTCGCAGGACGACAACAAATCCTCAGGCAGCCCTCATGCAGCAGAGAGACACCAGACAGTCCATACACTCAAAACGGGAGACAATCCAGGACAAAACACGTATCCACAGATAGCAAAACGGGAAGGCAAACAAACAGGCAACTCCAGACACTAAACACAAAAGACTTCTCCCTTTGTGTAACTTTTAAATGTCACGCCGGTTTAATTGTCCCCAGCAGTCCCTGCACCCTCAGCAGATGACCAATCAGAGCCACTGCAGGGAATGCTGGGAGCTGAAGTTTCATTCCCCAGTAGCACCATTACACCCTTTCGTGTCAGCCAGCTGATGGTCTTTTTTTCTTAATCCCTCTTAGTGCAGGGAAAGCTAAAATGCGGTTCCACAAAGACTTTAGCGAAGCATTTGTTCTTTCTTGTTGAATTAATTATCTGATCATCTCAGTCTTTCTGAGATCAGCATATTTGACACACCATAAACTGGGGTTCACATTCTTCTTTTAGGTTTCTTCTTGGTGAAGTGAATTATGAGAATTTTATGGAGAAGGATCCTCAGCTTAAAAAAAACTCATCACGTACGTGTTTATTGTTCACATTCGTCATGTTCTGAATCAACAACTTATTGTGAAAATGGCATGTTAATGGTCTAGTGGCATGTTAGTGGGAATGTACACATACAGTATGTAGCTTTGTGCACTAAAGGCACATCTATATATATTTAAATATTAAATATTCTGAATTACTTTGGTGTATCATCATGTAGTTTGTGAGATTAACCAGGAAAGTTTACTGGGTTCATCTACTCCTGCCCTTCAAAACGAAGACACAAACAGCTACACGCACTTACACATAGCAGTCCTATCCAGACTAAGTCTGCCGATTGCCAGTCACTCTGCAATATTCTGCATAGGATTCTCTACATAGGTACTCACTATCACCAGCACTAACAAACATGCGGATATTGTGACGAAAAATCTAAAAGTGCTTTTGATCATATGACACTTACTAGCAAAACTATGTCCTGCTTTTACCAAAGTTGTTCTAATTATTGAGGAACGGCCTCAAAAGCTTTGATAAACCCCGTGGATAAGGAAGCAGCATCTTACCCACACTAGGCCCCATCTAATCACTGTAGATAAAAGACAAAGTATAGAAAAATAAAAGCAATGTGGTATTTATTAACGTATAACAAAACCAACTAGAAGACACTATAACAGAAAATAAAATAGATAACAAACTAGCTATAAACAGTTTTAGAAAAGCTTTCTGAAAATCAGAAATGTCAAGACATGGATGATTTTGATTAATTATCAGTGTTATTCGTAGGCTACTTTTACTGATATTCAGGTGAAGTGGTCACACATCTCTGACGTCGCATCCACTGTTGCACTTCCGTAATTTTTGTCCATTATGGTCTCTCAGAAAAGCCATATTTTATGTTAAAATGCACACATGGGGTTTCAAGACACATGACATTAGACACATTTGATTGGCCATCTCGTCCTGATGATGAATGACTCTGATCAAAGTGTTTGATCTTTTAGGTACCTCTTTACTTCTTCTTTTCCCAAGCTGTTAAACTAATTCTGTAATTCCTAGTCGTATAGCATCCATCTATTCCCAGGTTATAAATTAATTAAAATGGGTTCTGTGGCATCTGTATTTATTTCCCACGCCCAGGTCATAATCTAATTGAAAAAGAAACAAACTGAAAGAAATGCATACATTACTGGTACAATATAGGAAGAATGTATAAAAAGGATGCTTGCGATGCCTGTTATTAAGGGCCTGTAAATTCAGTTGAGCAAAATAATTCAAATTTATTATAAGCAGCCTGCAGTTCAACAACAAGATTTTCCACTCCAGGATATTGGGTGAATGACCTATGACAAACATAAAAGGTAACCTCTTAATTAAGTTCCCAGAGCTAAGCCAGAATGATTGCCTATGTGTGTGTTAATAATTGAGTCTAACTGTGGAGACTTCAATTCCATTTCAAACACCAAAAAAAATTAAATGAAATAAATAAGGTCAAACAGTTTTTTCATAACATATTTTTGTCTATAGTGGAGTGATTTCAATTTTAATTTTGGCCAAATAAGAAAGAGAATAATTAATTGAAATATAATGAGGAACTGAAATCATAATATATTGCAGAATATTTGTTAAAAATCAAGGTATTATTATGTTGCAACCAATGTATTGTGATAAAAATTATAAATTGGGCCAATGGCTGGCTGCTTGATGTCAGTGCTGTGTGATAGATTTGTAACGGTTTGAGATTATTAATCTAATATATCTAATGTTGATAATTAAGGGATTTAATTCTTCCCAATGAACTTTAAAGTAATCTGCTATAGCTTGCTAGATCACCTCTTGTTTCATTCCCATAAATCACTACAGCATTATACAGATCTGATCTAATGTTGAGATACAAAATAAAACATACCGTTATTTAAGAAAAATCGAAGAAGTACACCCCATCCCATGGTGACAGTGCAGGTTGGCTCCTTGCTCCCTTTTCCATAATGGGAGCTTCTTGAACCTGACACTGTCAGTACTGTAACTGAGATGAGCATGGCTGATGGGGACAAAGCACACATGAAGCAAGGGGAAGGTGCGAAGTGCTCAGTGCTTTTATTAAAAACAATGCACAAAAAAAAATGTTCCAAATAATGTCCAAACTCCAGTGCACAAAAAATCAATAAATAAAATCAAAGTGCTGGTGCAGGTTAAAATTAATAAATAGAAAAAAAATCATTTAAAAACGAGGTTAAAATTCAGACAGTAGTCTTCTTTAAAATGCTCAGTCCCCGGTGCTTCCCTTTAAAAAAAACAAAACCTGTCCAGCTTATCCTTGTAGGACCTCGCAGCACGGAGAGACATCTACCAACAAAAAAAAAAAAAAAAAAAAGGGGGTGGAGTGGTGGCTTTGAGGCTAAGGATCTGTGCTGGTATCCCGAAGGTTGCCAGTTTGAATCCCTGTCACTGCCAAAAGAGATCCTACTCTGCTGGGCCCTTGAGCAAGGCCCTTAACCTTCAAATGCTCCAGGGGCGCTGTACAGTGGCTGACCTTGCGCTCTGACCCCAAGGGGTATGCGGAAACTAACAAATTCCTAATACAAGAAATTGTATAAGGCGAAATAAAGAACAAAACAAAACAAAGAACAAAACAGGCACAGACACCCATCAATCTTGGCCCATGTCCCCGCCGCCCGATCCATGACATTCCATGGGGAGCCACCGGACCCTGCTCCCATGCCCACTTGGAGAAAGCGTGCCATCCTCCCACTGCTGCCAATCACAGGCTCCACCCAGCGAGAGGATCCTCCGGAGTGTAACGATCACTCACACTCCTGGCTGCTCAGCAAGAGTGATCCTCGTGCCCCCTTCTCAACACTGGCCACACACTACCTCCTTGGGTACCATTCCTGTCCGCCTGCTTCTCTCCTAAGTACCGGTTCACCACTGCTCCTGCCTTTCTCTCTGTCTTTTAGCCTCCCCTCTTTTATTCCGTTTCTCTTTTCTTTCTCGCACTCACGCTTCCCTTTTAAATTGAGGACATGGCACAGCTGTGGTAATGAGCAGCTCTTGGCATCAATTAGGGTCGCGGGCAATCCTACTCCTGTGCACTAAGTGCAGGGCTGTCCACTCCTGTATTGCACATGGGAATCGCTGGCCATGCTGCCACTATGAAGACCTGAATGCTGTGATTATTTATTTAAATGCCAAACAGCAGCAGACCTCACTTTACCACACCCACCACCTTTAATTTACAGTCTTGATACTAGCAGGATTTAGAATCCTTTAGAGAATCTTGAGATTAACACAAATATGGATCTCAAAGGATACACATGTTATGGCTCACCTTCTTGATGCTGCTTCCACTTGTCTTTGCTATAGTGATCATTCCTTGTCCTTCCTCCAATAGTCCTCTATTGAGTGAAATATAGTATATCCTTATTAGCTTTGAACTTCAACTTTTCAGCTATGTTAACCTTATTTCATTCTATTCAAAAACCTTCCATTGTACATTCTTCTTGTTTTTATGTCATTTTTTCTAAGAACAGGTACATTAACAAAGGCCTCATAGAGACATGCTGGGAGTGGACTGTCCTTATCTTTACTGTTGCATATTCTATTATTTTAACAGCATTATAAAAGGAAAACAAATACCAACATACAGAATACAGACATAAAGCTCTGATACATATTAGCATCCTACTGCTTTAGATGGTGCTATCAGATTTGGGGCCTATAACATCTGACCCTGAAAAAACAGGTAAATGAGAAGTCTGAGTGTCTGGGCTTGCGAGTGTCCTGGATAAAAATTAAGATCCAGGCCTTTAATGACCTCTTGGGCACAGCCATCAGCAGTGTGTCTGTTTGCGGAGAGTGTCAACCTTGTCAAGAGGTTTACTTACCTCTGCAGCAACATTCATGTCTCTGGTGACCCTTCCTATGATATCAGTAGACGGATTGAGAGAGCACAGGGGGGTCATGACATTCACTGGAAAGGGATGTGTGGTACTTTGCAAAAGGATGAAGGTCCAAGTCTTTAGAGTCCTGGTGCTTCCTGTCTTGCTATATGGTTGCGAGACATGGACGCTATCCAGTGACCTGAGATGAAGGTTGGACTCCTTTGGTACTATGTCTCTCCAGAGAATCCTTCGGTTCTGCTGATTTGACTTTATGTCGAATGAGCGGTTCCTCATGGAGTCCTGAATGAAGCACATTGCCTGCATTGTGAGGGAGCGTCAGTTACAGTACTATGGCCATGTGGTGCAATTCCCTGAAGGTGATCTGGCTCACAGGATCCTCATTGTTGAGGACCCGAGGAGCTGGACCAGGCCAAGGGGATGCCCACGTAACCAACTGGCTGCGGCAGATAGAGGGTCATTTCCAGATGGTGGGACTGGACCACGTGTCTTACCAACCAGGATCATGAGCTGTTTCGTCGTGTAGTGGGTGCAGCAACACGCTGTATCAGTGCATGCTCCCCAACCTGACCTGACATGATCTGCTATGCACATGCAATCTTACCATCCATGTAGAAGTCAGCAGTCATACCATTCTCTGCTTCAGAACATCATCCACCTGAAGCTAAGCATGTTTGGGCCCAAACAGTACTTGGATGGGAGACCATCTATGAAAAGCTTGGGTTGCTGCTGGTAGAGGTGTTGGTGAGGCCAACAGCCCTGTGGTCTGACGGTGGATCCTAATGCCACAGTGATGGGGATACTGTGCTGTAAAAACGGCGCCAACATAAAACCAAGTTCCTGGTTCTCTGTGGTCATTAAAGATCCCTGGGGACCCTTAGTAAAGAGCAGGGTGTATCCCAAAGTCCAGGCTAAATTATCCACCACAGCCCAGTCATTCTGGCTCAATATTCATTCCCTGTCTATAACTGGTTTTCTCTCTCACTCCTTCACCATCTAACACCACCACCTTCCATCTAAATGATTTGAGTAGCGAAAAAGTGCTATATAAATGTAATTAATTATTATTATTATCACTAACATGCCTTTTATGCTCTAAAATTGATATTGTCTTTTGTGGCTAGTCATTTACCTCTGTTGGGTTAGTTTTTCCTTTTGTCCATTAGATGATGTGCACCAAGGTCTTTTATCTACAAACTAATAAAACTCATTTCTGCACAATAAGGAGTTGGAATGGTGACTGCATTTACAGGCTTGTTACCTTCTGACATTTCTATGGGAAATTTCATTTACAGTCTTTTGGAAATGGCTACTCTTTTCCTGATTGAACATAATTTGAAGTTAATTGCTTGTGAACGCACACTCAAATGTGAAAAGGAGTTGGACACTCTGTACATTCACTCTGGCGTGTGGAGTCAATACTGAGAAATTAATATGATTTCACATGTGCATATATTTGACTAAGTGACTTTCTTCTTTGTAAAGTATCCCTCGGCTAGCAGGTGGGCAGTAATCTGTTTACTTTGCAGCAGATTTTCTGGATTTTTATCAGAATACATGAGTAATTGTAGCTCGTTATGGCAGACTACAATGGAAAGCATTGACGGCTTTTCAAGAGCTAGCTGTAAGTGTAATTAAAGTTGAGATACGTGTCTAATACCACTTAGAATCATGACTGCTCAAATTTCACTTCTGGGACTGCTGCCTAATCCACTTAATCAACATTCAGAACTCTGGAGGAACCTAATGGCTGGTTCTGGCAGAAGCAGCATGCATGTGTGTCTTAAATATCAAATGATATTTCACAACAGAGGGTTATGAATGTTTAGAAACTGTCGTGTCTTCCCAGCAGTCTCTTCATTTTTTTTTATATAAACTCAGTGGACACTTTACAAGCCCATTCTACAAAACAGCCAGTTGTGTGGCTGCAACTCTACATCTACAAAAGTATCTACAAAATGGAGACAACGTCAGGTGATTTAGTTGTTGGTCAGCAAAACATTAAACCGACAAGACATACTTGCCTAAACTATGGTTATCAGGCTTGATTGTTAATGCTAGATGTGGTGTTTCCTGCATCTCAGAAACTGCTGCCCTCCTACAATTTTCTACCACAGCTGATAGAGTTTGCAGATAAAGGTGTGATAAATAGAAAAACATCTAGGTCTGTTGGTAAAAACAAAGAATAGTGAAACTTTCTAAAGCTAAAAAAAAAGCACAGCTTTCTGCAACAGTGGTGTGCAGAAGGTCATCTCTGAATGCTCAGGGTGAAGATGAGACTACAATTTGCACATGCTTGCCAAAACTAAGTGATTGTAGAAAAGAAAAATGTCATTTGATACAGTGAATCTCAATTTTTGCTGTGATATGGAAATGTTAAGATATATTTGGTGTAAACTGCATGTCTCCATAAATCAAAATAATGCCTTTGTGACAATGGTAAAGGCTTGCAGTGATAGTCTGAGTGTGGAGTATGTCTAGTTGGAGTGTGTTGTCATTGCACACATTGGGCTTGATAATACCAATTGATTGTCGTATGAATAATGCTGACCATATTGCATGCATTCCTGCATGGTCAAAGTCTTTTCTTTTTTCAAACTGATAGTCCTAAAGCAGTAGTTCTTAACCTTTTTTTTTCTTGTAACCCAATTTTGCCTTTTGTGTGTATTCACAACCCACAGATGCCACAGAGCATCATCCAGAGGATCCATCCTCCTTGTGGAACTGACAACAATCATTATCCTTCCCCGCTTGGAGAATCAAGGGGATCCTCCTTGGAGATTTACTGCTGATTGTCATTTGAGGGCTTTCCCCTTGCAGAATCAAGTCCTCTTGCAAGTGGTAACTTATTGCAAGGCTTCTGGCAAACCATTTGCGACCCTTTCTCATTCAGTATTTTTGTACTTCATGACTTAGCATGACCCACATTCAGACATCACACAACCCATTTGACACATAGTTTAAGACATACTGTTCTAAAGGATAACTCACAATGTCACAAAGCATGCATCATCTCAAGCTTGTTGAGATGGGAGGTTTGCATCTTGAATATGTGGCTGAAAAAATCTACAGGAACTGAGTAGTGCTATTGAGTCAACATACCATAGATGTACCTAATAAAGTGTCCACTGAGTGTGGGTAAAATAATTTATTCAGAAATATAACCAGTTACCTATGATCCTGCATAACACTTACACCTCATTTTGTGAAGTTCGTTTCATCCATTCAAATATACCTTCAAATATTCCCCACGGATTAGAGTTGGTGCCAGTGAAAGTTCAGCAAAAGGCTTTTCTTTGGCTGCATGACTCATTTTTAGCTGAACAGTCCGGTATTTTGCAAACATACTAATTTGTTTATAGATATTATTGGTGGCTGTCTATAAAGTTTGAAATATAAGTACAGTCAAGCCTGGAAGACCTGCTATTAAGCTAAGCAATCATCTTGAAGTCCTGTAGGTATTTTATGGGCTATACCAACCCCTAGCAGATCTTGAGATGAAATAATTATGGACTTACAGATAAAAACACTTTTAGTAACTTTTTAATGATTATCAAAGATGGTCAATTTCTTTCCTTTAGAACTGTAATTCTTAATCTGTTTTTTTTTCTGGCAATCTACTTTTGCCTTTTTTGTGTCTTTGAGAACCAGAACTGCCATCGACCATTATCCTAGGGTGGTTAGGGGTCTCTCTTGGAGAACTGCTGCTGGCAGTCTTTCCTTCTCTCTTAGAGATTCGTCGCAAATAGTCATACCCCACCTTGGAGAATCACCATCACAGATGTATCAAAGCAATAGCATTTGCTTAAACTGTCTGTGCTGACTCATCACAGACACTTCACAAACTGTACATAACTCTTTCCTGTTAAGTACTATTGTGAATCACCACTTAATGCAGGCCAGATTCAGACAACACGCGACCACCATAGTTTTAGAAGTTTTGCTTTAGGAAAAGTACCCATACTAAAGAGAATAACTAAACTTTTTATTTAGGAGTATTATAGACTCCATGGTTCAGACCTTGGTCCTCAATTTATTTCTCAGTTTTTGAAACAGCTGTGTAAGAAAATGTCTCTAGTGTCAGACATGCGTAATTAGTATTTAAGAAAAGTGGTATTTTAAGGACTCTGCTAAAAGTGTCATATGTACTCCCAACCGGGAGGGAGGGCACAGCTGTTGATTTGTACCTTTTTGCCTGTAGACATGACCAGGAGCCAGAAGAACAGCAGTGACATCACCTCCTCTACAATCATGGAAAGTCCTTCCTCTGCTACTATATAACCACAATCCAACCCAGAAATCAATGTTCAGTTTAGAACTTGTGTCTGTATGAGATACATCTACTCATCAAGAGTGATCTTTTCTAAACAATATACCCCTTGGTCAATTTCCTACACATTGGATCCAACTCTACTGTTACTTTTACATCTTATCATTAAACAGAATAGTTGTGGTCACTCCCCAACTTTAGCTTGTTTTACTTCATTTCTTTGTACCATCACCAGAATAATCGTCACACTGAAAGGATCAACCAAGACATGTAAATAATGGAAATCTATAACAAGCTACAAAGTCATGTATCAGAAGTGTAATCTAACACCACTGCAGAAATGTATAGACAGAAAGAAAGAGTCAGGGCCGAGATGTAAAACATTCATGAAAAGCTAAAACAAAGGTCAGAACCGAGAGGCCAAAACTATCAATATGCCTTGGTGAAGGGAAAATGCCAACATCAAAGTGAGGCGCTGAGCCAAGTTGAAAATGTCATAGAAAACACAATAAATCAAAGTTTAAGTCTTTCAGAAAGTATCCACAAATTCGGATACCAAGCCAAACATGACACAAGTTTAATGACACATCACACTGAGAATGCAATTTGACATTACTTCAGGGGAACAACCCTGGCAAGGTGAACTTGCATCCTAGTAGTAGCTGACAACTGAAAAATGGTGGTATGGGAGACAAATAACATTGAGATGGTAAACTGTACCAACCTGGATAACACAAGCTACTGATACGTCCTGAGTCCTCAAGGTTTAAAACAACAAAAGTAAAAAAAATAGTTATTAAAAAAATTATTACACTCAGGAAAAATTTACTAAGAACAGGAATCATAACAAAATGGTGACCTTGGTGACCTTAAAAAGGATCTGGATGAGATATTGGGACTACATGGTATTAGGTGACCAAATGAGCTTGATGGGCTGAATAGTCCCCTCTCGTTTTTCAGGCTTCTTGTTTCTTATGATGTGTTTTTCAGAAAAGCAACCTTGTTGTTGGTCTCTTCTAAAAAATAAGCAACTGCACTGTGGCCATTTTATTAGCTACACTTATGAACGTGTCCCCCATTTGCCATTGTTAGGATTTAAGAAATGGTTCATAATTTGTTTTATTTTTATGTTTGTTCATTTTACAAGAACAGCATTTTTTTCTTGTACTGTCCAGAATCACATAAGAAGTGCCGCAATTGGCTTTAAGAGGACCTGTTTTTTGACAGCCCCCCTCAGCTTTGACTCCAAAAGAAGACAAAAAAACTCCTAAAGTACCTCTGTTTGGGAAAAAAATGGAAGAAATCTTGGGAAAGGCAATTTAGACAGAGACACCTTTTCAGGTAGGTTGGGCATGCAGTGGGTGTCAAAAATTGGGTAAATGCAAAACACTAAACAAAATACAAGTAATCCACTTCACAGAGCTAGATGGCCAATCTATCATGGCCACCACAGGAATACAATAGTAGAAACCACAAGGAACAATGCAAGAATAGATTATATCACTCACTAAATACAAAGCTATCACATACGAGATTCAGAGTCCTAGTAACAAATTAAAACTGTCATATCACTTAAGTTTTAGTACTAATGACTATCAAAAGAGATGTAGTATGCACAGTTAATCAGTAGCTCATCTCAGGGTATGTTAAACTGAAGTAGTGAGTCTCCAGCTGGGATTTAAAAGCTGAGACCGAAGGGGCATCTCTTATAGTAGAAGGCAGACAATTCTACAGCTTTGGGGGCCTGTTACTAAAAGCTCGACCTCCCACTGTTATTTTATTAATCCTTGGGATTATAAGCAGACCGGCATCTTCAGATCTTAATGTGCGATCTGGTTTGTAAATAATGATAACTTCAGGTAATTAAGTAGGGCCTTGGCCATTTAAAGCTTTATATATTAAAATTAGGATTTTGAAATCTGCCCTAAACTTAACTGGAAGCCAGTGTAAAGATTTAAAAACTGGAGTTATGTGTTCGTATTTTCTTGTTCTTGTAAAAATTCTTGCAGCAGCATTTTGAATTAACTGAAAGCTGTATAAAAAACAATTTAAATAGCTGGTGAACACCACATTGCAATAGTTAGTCCTACTGGAAGTAAATGCATTTTCTCTTAGTGATGTCGCAGTTACTGTCTTTTTTGTGTGCAGGTTGCTATGAGATGATTTGCTACTAGGCCCTTAGACTGCTAACTGCATGTGGTGACCACCTGCTTAAAGAAATTCGGTATTTTTCAAGATGAATTGATTTCTTCACAAACGTGCTATATACCCGTATACATTTGCCATGTGAAATTGTGCTCTAAAGTTAATTATTTTCTATATTTAAAAAAAATATCTTGCCCACACTGGCGCTTTACATTGTTGTCTATTGGACAAGGAGGAAAAGCTTAAAAACTTACCAAATATGTCAATCTTTCAAGCCAAGAAAGCTGTCGTGTATTGATCTGTACCTTGACATTATACACACATTGTAAAATAGTTTATATATGTCATTTTTTGAACAGAAAAACAACCCTTTTAAAAGAAGACCAGCTATCTATGATAGCTCAGCACTTAGTCTTCACCCATCTGGTGGGTGGTTTCCTCCCGAAAGACCAAATCACAGTAAACTTTTCATGCCATATGGTTGGTTTTATTTTGATATACTTCTGTATTTATGTGTGAATTCGCAAAAGCGAATAGAAAATCCTTACCACAAGAAAAATAGTATCAGCAATATGTGGCAAAATGAGTATTTCCAGATCCCATTTGTTGTCACAAACATGTCAGAACATGGAAGGCACAGATCAACACTCAACAACTGTCGTGGCTTGAAAAATGAACATTTTTGGTAAGTCTTTAAGCTTTGGAAAACACCCTTTGTAAAACACTGGGGTGGGCGAGATTTTTAAAAATGCATAGAAAGCATTTAACTTTAGAACACAATTTTCCATAGCAAATGCATATGTAGCATGTTTCTGAAGACAAATACCGAACTTATCCTTTAAGAATAAGCTGTATGTTAAACCACGCCCAAACTTTATTTAAATAAATAAAAGACACCAGAAAAGAATAAAATATTTCTTGAATATTCTGGAATTGATATATTTATTTCAATTCTTTTTTTCTCTTCTTCTTTAGTTTTTATTTTTAATTTACAATGTTACATCTCACTTTATTTAGGTTGGAGAGTATGGCAAGGTGATGCAAATTTGGCAAAAGACACACATTTTTCAAATTCAAGACTTGTTCATCTTTTATATTAAGGTCTGTATTTGGGTAGCAAACAGCCAAATTTGTTCTTCCTGCAAAATTTTAAATTAAGGGATTGCTTTCTTTTTGTTGGTCGTGTACTTACATGTACGTAGGGAGTGGAAAGTGCAAAGGTTTCTCTGTCATGAGTTGCACTTAATTAATTGTATTTAGTCATTTTTGTAACATTTTTAATTTATTATAAAATAATCATTTTTGACTTTTTTTCATGACTTGAGTTCCAGGAATTTCCTACCCATTATCCACTGATTAATCCATTGAAATGTAATTTCTAAGTATCATTTTCATGCCAGTCTTGTCTTGAGGCAATTTATAATGCTAAAAGAAATGTAGTGTAAGAATAAACCAAGAGTGTGTCTCTCCGTGCTAATCACAGTCACCAAGATGAATGCTGTTGTGTGTTGAATTTGAGACCAGGGAGGCTGAGGTTCATTACTTTGGATTACATGAGGGGTGTTTGTCTGATTCATTAGGTTAATAAATTTTATTATCTTATTATGCCTTTCTAATTACTTCTTTGTCATTGTAAACAAGAGTTCAACTCTGAGCAGGGTAAACATGACAGATGTCTTTTTATTGCTTGTATTATGTTTAATAGGCTTGCAACTGTTATAATATATGTTGTTATGTTTTACTATTTTAAATTATTAATATAATGTAGTAAATGTTTATGACTCTTAACCAGGCAATAAACTGACTGTGCCTTGAAGGAGCGTTTCTTATGCTATTAAATGGAAAAAATCAGTGAACTATGTGCTAATTCTCAGCAGCCAGAAGTTAAAAAAAGCATTTCAATTTATTCATTAGAGTAGAATACTGGGTCATCTTTTGAAAAATGTTTGATCCCATCTTAAATGCACGACTGAATTCTAATGAAGCCTTTAATCAATACTTATTAAAGAATACAGGGAATGAGTGGCAGATGGCAGAGAAGTCCAAATGCACTGCTTCTGCTGAAAACAACACCATTTAAAATTAAAACTCCACAAATATGTAAGATCTCATTGCAGATGTTATAAGCAGGCAATTAGAAAGGCACTAGAGTTTTTGAAGCTGGTTGCTTGTCAGTTTGAATCATTATGTGAAGTGTCTGTTGCTGCATTCATTTACATCATAAATGTATCCTGCTCAATAAAAATTCAGTTATTTACAAGTGGAGCTGTCATTTGGAGAGTTCAGACATTTGCAAACCCTAAATGTCCCTTGTCTAGACATGTAGAAACGCGTGACGATATCAAACAAAATAGCTAGAAGTAAACCACAAATGGATGAGAACAGAAGGCCACTGCTTCTGTTTATACTCTATTCCTTAGGAATTGTGAGTTATGAGCCAACAGTTTTAATGAAAAACTCTTAAGATCAACTTTTTGTGATTTTAACAGGAATATTCATTCTCTAGGAGTAGGGTGGGTGATTAACTATGTGTCACTTTGGAAAAATTCTCAGTTTGGCTTTGACTGTGACTTGTCAAATTTCATAGAATTCTAGGAAGGGTGGATTCCTAAACTACCATTATAAGCATTTGGATGGAGCGCTAATATAAAGTGGGAAAAGGACATTTCTTAAGTGGTATCTAATACTTTCCTAACATTCTCCAGACCATTCCATGACCAACTTGACTGCAGGTATGCATTAACAGCATCTTTTCAGGCATAAAATCCATTTATATGAGATATTGGCTGTTTTAAGAGTATTCATGTATTCTAATGGAATGTTACTCTTAGATTAGATACTGTGAACGAGTGATGAATTGCAAGTCCTCGACAAGGAAATCTTCAAGTATCTTTAAGGGAAATACAGGCACCCATAGGGTTGGAAATGCTGGGGTAGTGTAAACAAAAGATAAAAATTGAGACTAAAGCCTGCATTTTTAAACAAAAATGTAGTGGTTTGGAGGAAGGAGTTTAGGCATTCTGCATAGATTCTGAGATAACAAAACTAAACAAACATATTATGAAATAAAGATTCAGAAGAAGGTTATCTTTTGGCATTTTAGATAGCCAGTTGGGATTATCTATTAGTAGCATACACTCTTGTGTTCTACCTTTTTCAAGTCTACAATTAGTTCAGAAAGCTTTTGGAATCTTGACGTCAGGCATCAGAATAGCACAGAAACCCACACAAACCCACGAACAATTTGCGCACGGACCTCTTTAATGCTAAAAACAAGAAATCAACAGCAGAAACATGAAACACAGTTTATAGCATTCCATGCAGTTCTTGCCCAGCGGTATACATAGGGCAAACTTCAAAAAGAATCGCAACACGTATACAGGAACATTGCAAGGCCATCAGAAGAAAGGACTCACGATCACTGATTTACACGCATGCTAAATCAACAGGACATACATTTAACTGGGACAATGTACAAGTAAAATTTAAAGCCAGTACCAAAAGTGCCAGAGAGCTGGCCGAATCCTGGTTATCAAATGAGAACGCCATCAACAGACACTTGGACATAAATCTAGCATATGCAAACTTAAGAAGAACATGTTCATAATAAATAAACTGTACACCCAATACCCCCCACCTCCTGATCACACTGACTTAGCCCCCCCCCTCCCCCACGTAATTTTTTACTATATAGTGCCTTTGATTCTTGTAAGTCTAAGCATTATCCTCTGATGAAGGCCCCTGACAGGGGCTGAAAGCTCAGGAATAAAAAACTACTTTTGATACGTGATTCATTTTCTCCCTTTGTGGATCTCCAGCAGCAAATATGCAAACTGTATCGCAGACCTATATTGACATATAAGAATGGACACACCGGCCAAACAAACATATAACATGTAGGCTGGCTGTTTGCTGGTATTTAGAGTTCTACTTTATCTTGGCACAGATAATTTGTTTTATGATTCCAAGTCTTTATGGATGATGTCGATGTGGTGCGAAGTTATTGCTTTGTTGTTGCTCCAGGTACAAGTGGAGGATTCTTCATGCGTTGGAGAGTGCACTCTTTGTCTTTACTTCATGATTCTTTGTCTGTGGTATGCAGTGCTTTTCTCAGGCCTTTTCAGACTACTGGTATATAAGTCATGGTTGCCGGGCTCACAAACATAAGAGTTTTTTGGCTTCAGCTCTCCAATGAAGAGTGGCTCTTGGCTTTTAGGTTCAGAGAGCAGGTTTCAGAGGTTTTCAGTCGTTTTGGAGACTTCTCCCCCTCTTAGACAACACCAGACAGGGTGCGCTGGGGGAATCCTCAGGGAGTTTAGTGAGAGTCCAGAGGATATCCCAAACAGATTACTTCAGGATAGTGCAGAGAGTTTTAAGGATAGGTACAAGTATAACTTCTCCTAATCTGATAAAAGTTACTTCCAGTTACAAAATCAGTGTTTCCTCATAGGTGAGTTCTTCTGTCCATCAGAGTTATCATTCCTTGAAAATAGGTCTTTCTTTTTACTTGAGTCCAGTTTGTACCTTCCAGTTCAAGAAGCCTGCAGAGGGGCCTCTGGAGAGATGTCAGGTCTCCTCTGATTTATATCTTTGTTATCAGATGAAGTCCAGGCAGATCCTAGTAGAAAGAGTTCATCCACTTTCTGGAATGTAGCTTGGATATGTAAGTTGGGGGTTTTGTGCAGCTGGAGGTCTGCTAAATCTGCTGCCTTCACATGCCTTGTGTGCCCCTAAGGCCTAGCAGAATGGACAATACCAACTTTGTCCTACACCGCACAGTCTGCAAAAATGATGGTATGAGGCAAAGCCAGACTATATGTAACTGGCCTCACATACAGAATCGTTTTGTAAGGACCTATGAAGAACTGCGCAAATCTCTGCAATACTTCCTGCAATCATGATTATTAGACAAGTATACTGTACATGCTAGCAAACTTTGTATCTGTGTTTTCTGGGAAAGTATGGTAACACCAGTCAGTACCAAAATCCAACTGCACAAAATAAAATTGTGTACATTGTAGATTTAACTGTACTGAATCCATTTCTGAAATTAGAATTTCACTACCACAATCTGTTTCTGCAAGATATTCAGATACATTTTGAAAAAAATTAACTTATTTTTAAAAAAATATATTATTTTATGACATAGGTATTTTTCATGTTAGTTGAGGGAGGAAACAATTCAAAATCAGGTGTTGGCTACACATTTTTTTTTACTCTCGATCATTTTTGTTTCTCTCTTCTTATTCCTTCAAAATAGCCAGGAATTTATATTTAGAAGGGGTTAGAAAGATGCAAAGAGAGAAAGCTGTTGTTTAAATGGATTTTACAGAATTATACAAAGTCCAGTAGATCCATTCTTTGTCTTGACCAGGTAACAGATAGAACGATAGAAGAGAGAATGGGAGCATTCTCTGTTGAACATGTGGGGACATTTCACCAGGACATCACTCAAATGGAGAGACATTATCGCGGAAAGTGGAGCCAATGTTGGCACACATTTGTTGGTCATTCCAAGTTCAGAAGATTAGAAGAGTTAAAACTACCAAGTGACTACTTTTTGTAAGTAATGATTTTATTTAAGACAATTATATGTGTAATTTACCATTTTTTCATGTCTAAATAATTAATTTTAAGAATATATTACTTTTTTCACTAAAAAAAAAACTAGTTGTTTTTATCATTTTAAACCTCTAAAAATTGGTGTGATAGAGCAATTATATTGCCAGATTTAGATTCAGCCCCCTCAAATCTATTGTGGCGAGTGGGTGGGGGTGGTACCCAGCCAGGATGCCCAGGAGGACCGGAGGAAGGCTCACGCCTCCTCCAGACCATGAGGGGGCGACCGCCCTGGTGGCTTTGGGGACCACGGGAACAGAGCTTAGAAGCTCAACCCTATAGGGGCCAGTGGTCACCGCCAGAGGGCGCCCCAATGCCTGAGGAGCCCTGGCCCTCAGCACTTCCGCCACACCCAGAAGTGCTGGGGGGAAGAAGACCAGGGACACCCGGAGTGCTTCCAGGTGCGCAGCCGGTACTTCCGCCACACTGGAGAGTGCCGGCGGAAGCTAATCGGGAGGCACCTGGAGCAGGTCCGGGTGTGTATAAAAGGGGCCACCTCCCTCCATTCGATGGCTGGAGTCGGGAGTGTAGTTGGACAGAATCTTGGAGGAGAGGAGTGGAGGCGGTCAGAAGAAGGAAGAGGCATTGTTGAGGGCCTGGACTTTGGGGGAGTTTTGGGGTTGTGTGGCACTTTGTAAATATGGAGTTTGTGAATAAACGTGTGTTGGGTGAACCATCAGTGTCCGGGCCATATTCCACACTATAAAGAACACCTAAAAGGAGTGCAAAAAAAATTTTTTTTGTATAATTTGCAAATGTATTGTTAAGTCTAATCATTTTATATAGTACAACCCATATTTCTAATTGGTTTGCTGGTGTGTAATCAGTGTTTGAAAGTAGAACTGGAAGTTTGTAATCATACACTCAACAAATGTTATGCTGGCTGATGGGGCATTTTTGGAAAAATTAAATAAATAAAGAATCAGGAAATGGGGGCTTTCTTTACAATCCAAAGGCAGTATTGGTAAACATACTGTTGTCAAATTTCAAAATACTATTGCAAAATATGTGCGTCTTTTCATAAAAACAGAAGGCATAAATTGTAGTCAACGAGCTAAAAATGAAGTCATGAAACAAATCTAGAAGTCCGTTCCATAACTCACCAACATGCACTGGTGCTTTTTATTGTATATCCAGATTGGGATGCATCTCGATGCATACCAGCATCTTCTGTACAGTAGCTACAGCATATTGATCTCATAAATCACACCAGCAACAGGCCATGAACAACATGGCCACATCCATGTCAAAACAAAGAAAACAGCAAGGTGTGAAATGATGAATAAAACATTCATAAAAATAACAAATGTAAATTAAACAATAACTCTAAAGATTTAATTACCGACATATTTTCCTAACAAATTCCTGGTAGATCTTGCCATCTGTATAATTCATTGCTGTGGTCAATATATACTCAATGTTGAGGGAGTTAATTCTTTCCATTGTATTGAGAGGTTAACCTTTTATTTTGGTGCAAAATAACTTTGAAAACTAGGAAGCGCATGGAATCCCCTCCATCACAAACTCTTGACAGGAAACAATGCCTAAGTGACACATTTTCTGCAAACATCTCAATTTTTTTAGGGATTAGTTTGAGGTCAAAAACTATGCAGCCTTGCATAATGTATTCAATGCAACTACCATAGCAGTATGGCCAACAGAACAGTCAAAGAAATCAATACAGTCTAGAGTACAGTGGAACAGATAACTAATGAAAAACGTTTGTGCTCCTTCTATTCATACCAAGTGGCTCAGATCCTTTATGAAAAAAAAAAGTCACTCGCATTACTAAACCTGCCTAATTCAGTTCAGAGTCACAGGCTGGATGGGATACCTGCTTATCACTGGGCTCAGTCATTCTGGGACCCACTCAATCCTTGGTAAGTAGGAGGAAAATTAGATGGCAAGCAGACAGACATGCGGAGAACATGTAGGCTCCACAGTGAAGGACCCTGAGCCTTGCTCTAAGGCAGGAGTGGACAATGTCAGTCCTGGAGAGTCGTAGTATCTGCAGGTTTTTGTTCCAACCCACCTTCTTAATGAGAAGATGATTATTGCTGATGAAGCACTTATTGCTTAAGTGATACTTTGATTCTTCATTTTAGTGGTCTTGCTTGTTAAGGTTCCCCCACCCTTAATTGCTTATTACAATCTTAAAAATAGATAGATAGATAGATAGATAGATAGATAGATAGATAGATAGATAGATAGATAGATAGATAGATAGATAGATAGATAGATAGATAGATAGATAGATAGATAGATAGATAGATAGATAGATAGATAGATGCTTTATTAATCCCAAGGGAAAATTCACATAGTCCAGCAGCAGCATACTGATAAAGAACAATATTAAATTAAAGAGTGATAACAATGCAGGTGTGGAAGATGAATGTTCTCTTCGTTCCCTTGTACTAATCCTTGTCTAAGGAGTTAAGCAGAAGTAAGCTTTAAAAACATGATTTGCTGAGCAAACAGAAAAAATATTTGTCAGAAGGACTCAAGGTCTAAGCTTCTACACTGAGACTGCCTTATCACGTTCTCCCTTTGTTTACATCTGAACGCCATTACAAGGAGCCAAGGAATCAAGTTGCACAAGGAGCATTGAAGGGGCTCAAGGATTGTGTATAATAAAGTGTTGACTGTTGCATTTTCATAATGAATATTAAATCACGCATTCTAGGGGTATAAAAACCTGCCCCACCCAATAAACAGTTGTTCAGAGAGCCCTGACGCTGTCATGTAATATTGATTGCCTGCTTTTCTGAAACCTGCTCACTGTGACGATGTGAAAATAATAAAGCTGCTATATGACCCCACCTGCTGTCTTGTCTAAGTGATCGTCCACACAGGTATACAGACAGACAATAACTTTGTATAATGTTAACGTTTAAAAAGCTTCATTCAGTGTTTTTAATGGCTCATTATTTAGTAATAAGATGTAAATGACAATGCAGCCAGCACTTTTCCATCTAGCTTGTTTCTATTTACATCTGTGTGTATTCATCATGCACTGTTTGATTTACTAAAAACTTAAAAAGATCCGTTTTAGGCTTCAAATCGTTTGGATGATTTTCTTCGTTGCAGACTAACAAGCCATAAAATTAAATAAGGTCCAAGATTGGCAAGGATTAGTTTCTAATTAAGCAGTTGGGTTGGAATGAAAACCTTTAGCCACTGTGGCTCTCCAGGACTGACATTGCCCACCCCTACTCTAAGCCAAGGAAGCACACATGCTAACCACTGCACCACCATACAGCCCCCAGGAAGCACATACTCAAAAAAAAAGAAAGTTATTATTTCCATAACCTCAACTAACATCCAAGTACTTCAAATAGCTCTTAGCATGTTTGCTGTAACTACTTAAGTTGAAAGAGACAACCATTAAGGCACAACAAGGCATCACAAGTTGAGTAACATCAAATTCTCTACTGTTTTTGTGTTGTCAGGAAAATGATTTTTGAAGATGTCAATTCTGGTGTGGATTGCATTTCTGTTCTCAGTTTAAGTTGTTTTCACACACACATTTTATGATGTTTCACTTTTTTTAATATTAATTGTACCTGCTCATTTTTTAATGTTTATTTCACACACACATTGTACATGTGATAATATTACTACTACTACTACCACTGCTGCTGCTACTATTTTTTTATGTTAATTTTATGGCAATTTTAATATCATAGACTCATTTCAATGTTTTTTTTCCATGTACAGTATTCCTTTTTGGACGGCACACTGGTAGCACTGCTGCCTCACAACAAGGAGACCAAAGTTCATGTCTCAGGTCCTCCCTGCATGGAGTTTGCATGTTCTCCTCCTTTCTGTGTGCTATGGTTTCCTCCCACAGACCAAAGACATGCAGGTTAGATGGACTGGTGATACTGAACTGGCTGTGGTGGGTGTGTGTGTTTTCACCCTGTGATGGGCTGGTGTCCTGTCCAATGATTGTTCCTGCATTGCTCCCTATGCATTCTGGGTTAGGGTCCCGTTCCTCCGCATCCCTGCACAGGATTAAGCTACTAAGGTACTAAGTGATAAGTAAATGATTTACTTATCTCATTTTTTTGATGTGCATGTACAAAACTTTGGTCAAATTAAGCACAGGTTTTTATTTTTATGTCTAAGTAGAGAGTTAAAACAGCAAAACATTCATCTAGGCTTTTTTATTTTCGTGTGAGGTCGCAAAACATTATAACTTGCCTTCCAAAGTGCACCACCCACTCTGACCTGCCAAAGACTGATAAGCTACAAGAGCCTTTCTCACACGTTGAGCTAAGCAGACCTGCTCCTGCGTGCGCCCATATATGTCTGACAAGCCACCGAACCAGTAACCAGTAACTGCTTAGAAGCTAGAAATATTCAAAACAACTCAAATATATCATTATCAGCTCTCTCATGTTAATGGAAACTGTATCTGATTTCAGCCATGTATCATGATTTCAGCTGCTCCGAGTCAAGTTTTCAACCTGAATTGTGCCTGGAACAAGACCTTGTATTTTTCTGAATTGGTGAAAGATGAGCTTGTAAGTGAAGGCCATGTCACATTACCCAAATCTTCCAGCAATTTTCAGTCATAGCCTTCATTTATATAATCTTAGCAAGTTGGATTCAGATGACAGCATATTCCTGTGAAGCAAGTCACCTAATGCGGCATACTAGCGACGCACTCCAACTAGTCTGCAACTTGTTCTGCTAAAATTAAAAAGGTTAAGTTTTGTCTTTAGTTGTAGGGATAGGCTTGTGTTCATGAGAGCTGAAAAACCATTGAATGCTCATCTACAAGTACAATGCATAGAATGCAGTGATGAGGAGTAAGGAACAAGGGGGTTTTGGACGTCACAAACAGAAGAGAAGCTTGCCTGTCTGATGTATCATGTTTTACATACCTGACAGAGTGTAAAAGGAAAAAAACAAGGCAGAGATTGTGGCTGAACTTGCCATAACTGTTAACCCTTCATACAGTGCTGGCTCCATCAGGCAGCAGGTTATTGGAGTCACTAAAAAGGGCAAACAGGACTTTGCTGGAAGAGCAGCACTCAGCCGGTAAATGTGACATACAAATCAGCTGTTTAAATAGACACAGTCCATCAATGAGATCAGCAACTGCAGTCGACAAATAATAATCTGACATACCACATGACCAGAAGTCAGAGAATGTGATATCAGCCTGAGACAAGCCAGGACTGTCACTGATGCTATGGCTTCCTGGTTATTCTTGGATGTGAAAGTCCGTATAACTAAGCCTAACTATTCAGTAACCTTTGGTGTCATGTTCATAATTAATAATATGGTGTGGGAGCTCTTACAGGCTTAACAAATATTCTCTTCCGCAAAAATTGGCCACAGGGTATCTCTGAATATAATATTACACACCGTTTTTTTTTCTATTTTTTTGCACTTTTTCGTATTTGTATTTTTCACTTTAGTTAAATAGATGTATAGAACTTTATTTGTCCCAAGGATGAAATTTGGCTTTTTACAGAAGTTCTTTAAATACATAAATATATAAATAGATAAATACATAAATATACACACATACTACTTTAGGGCCATTGCATAGAACCAAAGTGTGGCTAACAGTTTACAAACTAGAAACCTTTGTAAAGAGGTACTTTTAGGTCACTGTTGCATGAACCTTTCAAAGTGCTTAATAGAAATCTCATAACCAACAATTAGGATGAAGGCATTGTGAAATCTGCACATAGTCTGTGCCATACCTCCCCAACGTGTCTGACATGGGAGTAAAAGGTGGAAAGAACATAATATCGATTAAGCAAAACAACTTGCCCTGAAATAACTCTAAAAATACAGAATCGTTGCTGAAGGCCTGGAATCAGACAGCAATTAAATTATATGCACTCCTAAGACCATAGTTATTTTATTCAAAACCCTAAAGTCTATTTTTTTAAAGCCATAAACAATACTAGCTAAACTACTGGAAGGCCTCAAACTGCTTTAATGCTGTTTGCACAAAGGTTATAAAACTCCCATGCAGGGCCCAGATAGCAGATCTGTAGAAGTGACTGGCCTTTATAGCTCATACCCAACAGGTTGCACCAGTTCTTAGATAGAGCACTATTTAGTTACAGATTATTTTACTTGAAAATAGGCTATATACAACTTTATAAAAAAGTCCCTGCAGGATTTCGCAGGCTTTTTTTGTGATTGTTGCGGCCTAAAATACCTGATTTTGTGGCAGCTTTTTCAAAAAGGTGAGGTGAAAGTTGCGATGTTTTGAGGCTTTATTTTTTTCTATAACATTGCAAGAACAAATGAATTTACAAAAGTAAAAGTAAAAAAAACACATATTTAGTACAGATCAAATGCAATAAAACTGGGTAAGATAACTTATCCACTCCACTGTTACCCTCAATAATAAAATATGTGTGAGCTTATGTGTAGTCTCTTTCCTCTGCATCACTGCATCAGTGACACATGATACACACATACAACTTTAAAACATTAAACAAAGCACATACAGCATGTTTAATCATTTCACTTAATATTTTTTATCCGTAAACATATTTAGTTCTCTCGCGCACATACACACACACATCATTTGTGATGCAGACTGACAAGCACGCGTCTGTGACTTTCTAATTATGCCTCTCTAACATTTTCCATAAACGTGCATTTTAATCTAACTCTCCTTGTTTCTTTCAGTACTTGCAACCGATCAGGATGCAACAGCCTCTGTCATGGTCACTTGTCATGTCTGTAGTCCTCACTTTTCAGCCATTCTCCGGACATGTTTTACAGTAGAAAAGTGCCTGTCAAGCGATGACTTTCGTCTGTGTTCTACCACAATACTGCACATGGTGCAAAACAGTTTACTGCCACTTTCGTGTAATACTTCAGGAAATTGACTTGCACGGACTTTGGCAGTAATATTTGATGGCAAATGTGATCTTTTTGCGTAGCGCATCTTGTAGGCTCAGCTTCAAGGAAGTGAACCTGAGGAGGGGGGCTAAGGTGAGTGGTCAAATTTGCAGAAAAATTGCAGTGATTGGACAAAATTGCAAGGCTGTGCAAAATCTGCGGGGATTGTTTGAATTTGCATTAATAGCTGTGATTGTGACATCGCAACTTCCTGGAGGGACTGATAAACCTAAAATACAGGATCACACATAACTGTTGTTTAATTTTTTGAGTGTAATTTTTCACCTTTTTGCAAAGGCTTTCGAGTTGTTTTGGGTTTTTATATACTCTAGATATTGATTTTCTGCGGTGGGCTGGCGCCCTGCCCGAGGTTTGTTTCCTGCCTTGCGCCCTGTGTTGGCTGGGTTTGGCTCCAGCAGACCCCCATGACCCTGTAGTTAGGATATAGCAGGTTGGATAATTGATGGATGGATATTGATTTTCATACTAGTTTGTTGATTGGTGGCTTGATTGTATATATTTATCTGAACTGTTTTCACAACCATCTTTGTTTATTTCGCTCACCGCTGGGTATTTTTTTTGCTGTTGTCACTAGGAATAAATCTGACGCTGTTAGGGGTATATTCTTCAAGGTCATGACCCTTGGTAATGACATGGCAGGTTAAAACGGTCATCAAAAACTTCACTTCCTATCCAAATTTGTGGATTCATAAAAGTCCACTGTGTTTTATAATTAAATTTTGTTAACTCTTCTCTGGTTTTTGACTCATGTTTTTTGACTTTGATTCTTATCTTGCGATTTGTCTTTCAAAATGCTACAGATTTTTTTCCAATTTCAACTTCTTTTCTGATTTCTGGCTGTGCCCTTTCTCCTGGTTACTTTTTAAATGTCTTGCTAGTTTTTCTAACAAAATAGTAACATTTTAATGTTGAATGCTTACACACTCCAGTATGACAAGTTAAAAGAAGCCCATTTGGAGAAAGAATAGGTGATTTCATTTCCATGTTCAATTTCCTTTTCAAGCAAATGATACTGGAGTAAAGTAAAAGTAGCAAAGCCAAGTAGAGTAAGATGTTGTCCTGTTGTGAACTGATGAATTGGTCATTTATCTTTCTTCAAATGAGTAGGCATCTCCTTTACACACTGCTTGGCTTCTGTCTTTCTTTAAGTATACAGTTTTTCAGTTTTTGATACAAGCGTAACTAATCAAGTTAAAATACATTTTGGTTTTCACTTAGTCTCTTTAACGGTTTGTTGAACCTTTTTCTAAAAATGTTACATAACAAACAATTTCTATTTCATGAATATGATTGTGTTTGCAGATTGTAACAATGTAACTCAAAATTAACTCTCACACCATGTACAAAATTGGTTTCACCACAGTAACACATGAAACATTGTTCCAGCATTCCTCTAATTATTCTTATGTTCACACTTCCAAAACAAAGTGATATTTCAAAATTTGACCCATGGTCACGCTGATTGCTGTAACCGTGCATCAGCCGCCTTATGATTTTGAAACTCTGACTTTAGCTAATAATGTTTGGTTTCTGTGTTAACAGACAGTAGCATTGCACTAAACATTTATCGCCTTCTGTTTACTGAAAACTACACAAATTGACATATTCATATTATTTCTGCAATAGTGTGAGAGAATAATTTTAGTCATAGAGGGAACATACTTGTTGTGCACGAAGTATTTTGGTGTGCAAGTGTATATTAAAAAAATACATAGCATTTGCATTAGCATGAAGAGACTGCTGAAATGGTCAAGTAAAGAAGCAGAATGTTCCAGGGGGATGTTTCAAGAAACTGGCTGATGTCATGTGCTTTCATGTACCTAGTAAGACTTGAAAGTTGGCACGTACACAGTCAGTCAGTCATTTTCCAACCCGCTATATCCTAACACAGGGTCACGGGGGTCTGCTGGAGTCAATCCCAGCCAACACAGGGCACAACACAGGAACAAATCCCGTGCAGGGTGCCAGCCCACTGCAGGGCACACACACACACACCCCCACACACCAAGCACACACTAGGGACAATTTAGGATCGCCAGTGCACCTAACCTGCATGTCTTTGGACCGTGGTAGGAAACCGGACCACCCGGAGGAAACCCACACAGACATGGGGAGAACATGCAAACTCTGTTTTTCATAAAACAATAAGAACTGCTATAAAAGAAATTATACAACCAGAAATTGTTTTGAGGTACATAAACAGGTTAAAACATCTTATGTCTTTTGAACCATTTAGAGGAAAATGTCAGGTGATGTGTATGCATTAATTCAGCACTGTTACATAAATTCAGTTGATTATAAATATAGACCTCTGCTGTTATTCTTTGACCACTTTCTGCCAACGTCTAGCCGGTGCACTGTCCCTTAGTAGATTGTTGTACAGGGTGCTCCTGCTTCAGCATATGCTGAGGAGAAAATAAAGGACACAATGGACAGTCTTCCTCCTGTCTGGTTCTTCAGGTTGAATATTAATAGATTTATATATTTAAGGCAACAATTTGTACCACAGTAGTCAAGACTCCAGGTCCAAGAACATTAGTCCCTCAGTTATGCAATTGATCTTTTGTTTACGTTGTTTGGATGTTCAAGAACTAAAGTATGCACAGGAGAATATTTCTATTAACAATGCACCAAAACTAAAATAAGGAATGTTCTAAAACAGTCAGTGTTGTGAACAATTACTGTAATGAGATATGAGGTCTTTGGGAATTATTGAGAGCGAAAACAGAGGAAATGACAAGGAGATGAAAATGTGTATTACGTGGTACAGCAAAAAGAATGAGTAATCAAATCCAAAGGGCAGAACAAAAGTCAAAAGTTGAAGATCAAAATGAAGTTCAAAAACTTGATGTGAGGGCCTACGTGAAAAGAAACTAACTAGCATTAACACTGTTTGAGAAATTGTAGGATGTCTTGTCAAGGGAGGGTCCTAGGGTGACCCTATTCCCTTTATTTTGTAGACCTTAACAGAATATCTCAAATCCTGTACTCTTACCACACTGTCAGGCACTGTAGTTCAACACTATTCTTTTCCCGTAACCTCAGGCAATTAGATAGAGCACTATAACAGACAGGAGAAAAGTTATACATTTATTCATGTATTACAGATCAAAGTGGCGTAAAACAAAAAACAAATAAAGTATGAACACCATACAATATGGTACTGCTCGATATTTAGTCTTTCTAGGTGGCCCATTTCTTGAGTTGCTTGAATTGTCAGCATTAACTTACAGCATTCTTGTCTTGACTTTTGCCACTCCTGTCATACCCTGATCAGCTTTTTATTGATCTTATAAAGCTAATCTAGGTAATCGAGGTATGATGTGATTATCTTGTCTCTCAAGTCAACTTTGCTTCTTGTCTTAAAAATGCTTTCAGAACTCAAACTCTTCTGTCATTACAGTCAGGAGGCTATAGTGTGGCATGCTTGTGTAACTAGGAACAGGAGTTGTAAGAAGTGCTCTTGTGCCATCATCCACAGTTCATAACTTCTAAAATCAGCTGCTTTAGCTCACACTTCATAAATGGTAGCCAGCAGCAAAGAATGTTTATATAGACACAACTTGTAAGAGGCACTCTTGTGTCATCATCCACAGAAATCTCACTACAACCCGTTGTTCAACGGTGGAGCATCAATTTTCATTTGCTTCAACTAGAATAACGGCATATTTCTGTGCTGTATGTGTTTGAACTACCCATAAGCCACCATGAATATGTTATATTGTGTCTGCTTCTATGCATTGCAGTTACTGTGTAATTTTCAAATTGCCTTTCTTTTGATTTATGCTCATATATGCAGGCATTCCACTATACAAATTAATATGGACCAAAAATGTGTGATGTATAGCAAAACAACATACAGTACAGCAAGACAATTTCTCTCATACGAAATAGTGGAAAATGTTATATAAAGGCACACCAAGCATACTTATTTTCCCCTTAATGCAACATCTTAATCTAAAAAGGTAATACTATACAAAGCAACAGTAATACATTTAAAAGAGGCTGCCATGGCTTTATACTTTCACTCATGCATTTAAACAACTGGCAAAAATAAATGATACCAATTTACATAAACTGCCACAGGTCACAGAAAGCAGTTTACCACCCTTCATCTCCCTCATATAGCACTGACTAAACTCACCATTCTGGTTATTAAAGTCCCTCTTTTGTTCCTGGAATGGTTCCCAGACCAGCTTTACCCTTTCCCATAAAAGGAACCATAATTCGGTGAGCAAATATATGAGCAACAACAAAAAGGTGATCCTGAATGACAATATCACCCATTCAGATGTTAGTCCTATCAGATTTGGGGTGGAGGAAACTGTAAACAGTGAAAGAAAGACCAGAAAGTTTAAAGTTGTTCAAGGGGAACAACAAAGAACAGTTTTTAAAAGGGCAGGCATTGAATAGAAACACCGATTGATTACCAGAACTACAAAACATTATCCTAAAATCTTTGGTTGAAAAATACATAAATTCCCTAGTTTAAAAGCCACTTCCACCTCTTAATGCAAGGACATTATGAAAAAAGTAATTTCTTCAATTTGTGGATGTTGGAAATATCACCATCTTCAAATAAGGTGATGCCAATATGAAGCCTGAACATGTGGCAACTGTCACCACCAGGCAAAAATCATACAAAATGTCAGTATCTAATGAGAAGATGATTAACAAGAGAGTGCTGAGATGATGTTACCACCTGAATGAAAAAATATTGTCGAAAACAAATAAAACATATAGAAAAAGTCTAAAAAATGGAAAAGAGTAGTTCGAAAACAATGAGCACAACAATTACAACTATCCAATAGCAGTTATCCTGTTTTTTTCAGCAATTATGAGGAGGAACTTGTCAGCCTGCAAGAGTAACAGTCAGGGTAGTCAGTGACCGCAGTGTTACACATGAAAACTGCAGCAGGCTGTCCGGGAGTGTGACATCTTTTAATCAGTGAGTCTGGCACTGTTTGTCCAGCGAGTATGAAACACATTGTCACTCTACGGTGTCATGATAAGCAAGACTTTTTTTTTTCAAATAAATAACTTAATTCCTGCCACGGTAAATACAATTAACACAAATTGGGAACACATTCAGAGTATGATATAAGATCATAGCAGGCCAGGAAGGAGCTCTTGACTCCGCAGGGCTGGCCAGCCAGCCAGAGAGATACTCAGTTTAGAAATGAGAGTCAAATTTTTGCTGGCAATGATAAAATAGAGAAGGCAAATCATCTTTGTGATAAAATGCATTATTCAAAGTTACTGACAGTACTGTTGGCTTATTCTCTACCTGAAGTACAGTATGCTATGTTTCAAATTTATATAAGCAAATTAATAACAAATTAGAACTTTTGCATGGAATGATGAGCTTACGGGATATCAGTTAACAAGGCCTACACTGTCTGAAATGCCTAAATGTTACAAATTAAAGATGATAATGTCATTTTGTGCTTACAGCTGCACAAAGATGCAGTGTATTTGTTTAAATGTAGAAGCTGAAGGGATTTCTCAAACAGTTATTGAGAGGCCGTTCCAGAGAAATGACCCACTGAAGGGAGTTACTGCATCAAAATAATGACCAGAAAAGCAATGTTAATAGAATATCCTTGAAAGAAAATCAGACAAAAGTTGATTTTATAAGCACCTCATTGAATGAATGGTATATGTTGAGATGTTCCTTTGAATATCTGTTGTTCCTTTGCTTTTCTGAACACACTTTATCCATTATGGGGTTGTAGCAACCTAGGGCCCATCATAACTGTGATGACCTCAAGACAGGATCATCATTATAGGACCCGATTCCACATACCTCCACACTCACTAATACTGGGCCAGTTTAGAAATTCTAGTCCACCTGTTTGTATCTGGAACGTGACAGGAAGCCAGAGGTTCTGAAGAGTGGGCATGCAAAGTCCACAATGATGGTAGGTCATCTGGGAATCAAATCTAGCATCTATTTTCTGAACGTTCCTATTCAAAAAAGTCATAAAATTAAAAGTCAGTGTCATATTTTTTGAGCATTAAATATTTTTGGCCTTTTGTGTAGTTCCAATATTTTTTAGGACAGTTCTGCACATCACAAATTGTGTTTGGATCACTTCCTGTTGGTTCTACACTACAGTAAGAAACTGCAAGTGACACTGTGTGTCACGTATCTCCCCACAGATATTGAGCCAAGGAAGCTTTTATGATCGCAACAGCCTAGCTGGAGCCAGTAGAGCCCAGCTTCCCAGTGTAAAAGGATTGTCCACCATGGTGATGTAACAAAAGAGCTTCCATGCTATTCTGGCCCTTTAAACCCACAGTTATGTTTGGGGTTGTAAGGACACCCAGATCCAGTAGGTGGAGTTCCCTGGTCCAATTTGAAACCAACCCCTGACCAAGAAGTGACATTGTTAACCTGTGACTCCTGACTTTAATCTTCTTCCATTACAGTTTGCACACTATGTCTGGTAACTGCCATGCAGACATCACAAGGGATAAGCCTCATTTATGTTCTGTTCTCCTGTTCAACCTAGAACATCTCATTCCATAGATCAGTACTACCTTAACCTTCTGTCCAGACAAACATTCTGTTACTCTGCAGCTCAGAGAGCAATAAGAGATACAGGCACAAACCCATCCTGAGTCATACATCAAGTCTCTAATTATTAATTTCCTAAGCTGTAACAGTGGATAAGGCCAAGGCCAGCTTTAACATCTACATCAGCGTTTTTTCCTGTAACTATGCCCATTTTAGAAGTCAGCTTGTCCTTGATTAAACCTTACCTCCCATTTTTAGCACATACAAATAGCAGACTTATGTAACCAAAAAGTAAATAAATAAAAGTATCAGTTTGATTTGTTCATTCTTTAGCTAAAGAGGTGAATAGCGGTCTGGCATTTTGAGCCAGTGCTTTGCTGTTAACTTTAGCCTGTAACTTTAGTCTGGCAGCTGCTATAAATGTCTAAACAGTGATCAGTTGCCTATAAGAATTACAAACATTCTCCCAGCACATATCAATCCTTTTATGAGTTTTTCAAATGAACTTTTTCCATTACATGGTTTGCGAAGAGCCTGTTGTCTATTTTTTCCATTTCTTGGTATTTATAAAGATGACAAAATATTAAAGTTTACAATTTATTAATGTACATAATAAAAAGATAAATGTAAGCATAAGGGTGAGGACCAAGCTGACGCATGCACCTGACACGTGAAATGTAGAAATCTTATCCACTTGCTTAGCTACTGTTACACACGTGTAAGTAGGAGTCAACTAAAGGGCCTGAATAATGGCAATTCCACATCCAACCAGGGGGCGGCGGGTGCACTAACTGTCTTTCTTAATCCCTTGCAGACCATTCTCGGGAAATCCCACAGGGTTCCAGCACCTCTGATGACGTCACTGTCCAGTCCCCGCCTCTGATGACATCACTTCCGGTCCGACCCTGATGACATCACTTCCTCCACTGGCCTTTAAAGCCGTCATTTTGTCTATATGCAACAGTTCTGTTTTGAACTCAATCTTGTGAACAACTCACAATCTTTAACTACCTTTTTGCAGCCAAGGCATATTATATGGGTGGCTGCCCCAAACCTTTATGATGTCTGTTTGTCGTTCTTATGACACTACGTATAACTGACTTCAATAGGTGGGAGTATCACATGTGCAGACAATGCTATTTACAGCAGCATCCATAGCATCTTTATTCACATGAGCTGATGAAGCACACAAGATTACAAGAAAGAGTCATAAAAGAAAAATGAGATGTCTCATGTGTTTGTCTGCTTCCTAAGCAGCTCTCAAATCCCTGACCTGTGATTGTCTCCATCTATCTGTTCTTTGATTTCAGCTTGTTGTTAAAATTGCTCAAGAAGGAAAGAGAACTGTCTGCTGACACAGTTGTATTAAGATTCACCTTCTTACTTATACCTTAACCATTGAGGGTGGCTTTCCTCTATAATGTCAGCCCTTTTCCTGTCTTCTTTTTACTTCCTTTAGATCTGATAGAAAGAAAGCAATCAATCAAGGCATGGGTAGACCAAACCAGGACCTTCTTAACATATGGGCATAATGGGGACTGGCTTGGGCCCCCAGGAGCATAGGTTCCCACAGTGTTTCTGATACCTGTGTACAGGGGCTCCACTGCACTACTTTGCCCAGGGGCCTATTATGCTGTTAAGATGTCCCTGGGCCAAGGGGATGGTTTAAGTGGTTTCAAACAAGATATGTTAGTGGTCATCAGACCTGACAACTACACGTAATGCTGACAAGGTTATCTCGAGAAAAGGCCACTACCCCAAACTATCCAGTAGTCCTGTTGCCAGAAATAGAGCATTGATGAAGGAGACTAACAGATGCTGACAGGACTTGTGCAGAATACAAGCTAGTCAACTAATAACTGAGTATATTGGTGGTCAGGGCCAGCATGGTTAAAACAAAAAAAAGAAAAAAAAAGCCACCAGATGCAAGGGACATTTTAGTGCCCCCCCAAAAAATGTACTAACTAAGCATGAGAAAAATCCTTTGTGGACCACCGGGGCGAGTACAGCCTCCCTACCCCTGACATAGACAGGCAGGACACAAATTGTGACACAGCATGCCTATATTCTGGGCATGACGTTAATCTGCATCCAGCCCTGCATATAGGCCTTCCAATCTGCAGGGAAAAACCTGGGAGTTGGTGGCAGAATTGGCACTCCAGCTACCATAAAAAACCTCACACTGTTCCATTCCATCTGAACTAATGCGGTGCTGAGGTGTCACCCGTTGCATGGTTGCACTCGGGTCTTAATCTGGGATCCTGAGTCGGTTTGTCATGTGGTGGATGTGGCAATGCAATGTATCAGTGCGTGCTCCTAACCTCTCTCAATACCTTTATTTACAGGTGGGGAAGCACTTGCTTTGCTCCCCACAAGAGCACAATGTTCACAAGACAAACCACAGTCTTTTCCTTTTCCTTCTCTCTTCTCTCCACCTCCACTCCAGTCCTCTCCCAGCAAGCTTCGTCCACTTCCTCCTGACTCTGGCTCTTCAAATGGAGTGAGGCGGCTCCTTTTATTCAGCTCCTGGAAGTGCTTCAGGTGGCTCATTAGTATTACATGGAATCATTCCCAGGTGTGGTGGAAGTCCACTATAGGGCTCTGCAGCTCCCCCTGGTGGCCCCCACGGAAGTCCCAGCATGCCCTGCAGGAATCCATAGTGCCACTGCCACCCAGGAGGGCTGCCCTCTAGCATCTCAAGGGGAGGTAGTGCCTTGGAGTTCTCTCTTCCCCTGTCCTTCCATCCAGCTGGCATCCCGGCCGGGTAATTGCTGAGGCCACCCATCACACCTTACATTATACATGTTGCTATTCTCTGCATCCTCAGAACATGATAGTTATTTATTTGATTATGTATTTATTTATTTTTTTAAAAATTGTCAGCGGCAATCTAGCATACTATTAGAAATGAAAAAATATCTTGCAAGTTAGATTTCTTATTTGTCCAAATAGCAGCTATTCTACAATGCAATGTTTGTTTCTATTACCATCTCTTAATTTGCATAAACTTCAGAGTAAGACTAATAAAGAGATTTCTTACAATTTTTAAAACCGTCATCCCATGCTGTTTAGTAAATCCGTAACGTAGATGTTCTCCATTTATGCATTCTAATTTAAGAGTGTGTGGGCTGTTGTTAAACCTGGATTCATTTATTGCTTTAACTACTTTTGTTTTGATATAAGCTACTATATCTAAAGACTATTTGAGAAAAGAGTTGTGGTCGTAGGTCAGCTAATTTACATTGTTGTCAAGGATGAAGCCTGAATTGCTCACAAAATGAATGAAATTTGATATGCTATTGCATTGTAAATGTCACACTGTTCTTGTTTTAACCTGTCATATTAGAAGGAGCAGATGCAAATCAAATTTAATTCAGCAGTGATTATTTACTGGAAAGATCATGATAGTTTGAATATTAAGACTATGAGTAATACTTACATCTATTGTAATATTACAAGAATGTGGCAGGCCTTTTTTTATTGGGCAAACCTCCACCTAATTAAGCAGATATAGAAAATACTTGCAAAAGGTGTTCTTGCTAAAGTTTATAAGAAAATTAAAAGCACCCATCAGGTCCATTGTATCATAAGTTATATCAGATAGAAAAAAGCTTGACAAATGAATTAATGAATAAGGCTTATGGCTCAGGTGGTCTATATATCCTATAGCCTGTAGAGGGCATCTCAGAACCCCAAACCCCAGACACAAAAAACACTGATGACAATCCCAGGTTCAACCTGCTGTTTTATTTTATAACAAACTTGCTGTGTAAGCCCATGCTGTAAAAAGCCTGGGGTCCTAGAAACTATTGAATCGTCAGAATAAAAATTCAAATGTAGAAATGTCAGGTTATTGAAAGGAACTACTCTGGGCGTCTCTCTCTTCGCATCGCTTGTGCATTAGCAATGGGAGGAAAAGTAAAAGGGATACTGTTTTCCTGATGTTAGTGGCTAAGTGACTTTGTTTTCTTCTGAGGTTTCATTTTGCTGACGTGCTGGCCCCGCTTGTGTTATTAGTGGCTAAGCGAGTTTTCTGTTTCCTTGGAAGAGAAGCCCTTACCCCAACTCCACCTCTTACTTCCTGGCCGGACAAACACACACACTTCCATGCGTAAACATTTATATATAAGATATTTTGCACAGGCTTCATCCACTGTCGGCAATACAGTGTTATTTTTATAGCGTTTCCTTTTTCTTCTACTACTCCCCATGCAAGCAATGTCCATTTCTTCTCCTGAATCAGACAAGGCAGCTCCTTTTATGCTGGACCTGGGGAGTTCTTCTTGCACAATGACAGTGCTTCAAGGAAGCACTTCCAGGTCAAGTGGAGCCCCCTCAGAATAAGGACATTGATTCTCGGCAGCACCCATAACACCCAGCATGGCTACTGACAGGATTAAATTTCCCAGGTTGTCCTGCATATTGATAATCCAGCAAAAGGATGCTGCCACCTAGAACATTGTGGGAGTATACAGCCCTGATAGGTGGTCTACCTCTGTTCTTCCATGTTGTTTGTTCCATCAGGAAAAGGGAACATTAGCCAGCTTGGTCAGGACAAACATTTCATGGGCCTTTCAGCCATCCATCCCAGGTGGGAAGCCAGTCCATCCCTGCCATCCATTACAATCCATAACATAATTGCATTTATGTCTTTTTTAGTTTTTAATATTAAAACTTCAAATGATATAAAATCACTTTCAGATTATTTGAAATTTATTTCCTCTATGTTTCCTAGCTTTTATAAAATGGTAAAATGCATCTTGTTTTATTCAAGTAAGGTAAAGGTATCAGCATTACTAAGTCGAATTTCGATAATCAATGAGTATTAACCAAAGTAGTTTTGCTTCACAATGAACAAATTGTTATAACTGGGAGGTCCCAAAGCACGAAAGTCCCAAAAGCACTTCAAAAATGCCCAGCAGAGGGGAAAACTGTGGCTAGTTACAAAAAGGTCCATGTAGAAGTTTAATAAACTAAATGATGTATTCTTCACAAAAATGCGCCTCAATAACACTGAAGCTCTCATGGAGCACAAAAGCAGCAGATTTTTTTCCAAAACAATAAGACAATCTAATTAAATCAATGTCCCAATACAGAAAGCCAAAACAAAGTCAAAAACATGAAAGTGTGAAGTCAATATCTGAAAATCACAGTAAATGTAAAAGATAAAAGTAACTCACCACTTCCTAGCACTTTGAAGTGAACCGCCAGGAACTATGGGAATTCCTCTCCATCATAGGGCTGATGGCAGTCCCTGGCAATGACTGGCAGGTGGTCCCACCTCTTATGGAATCACCTACAAAACAAAAGACACATAGCAAAGGAAGCTTACATACACAGAAACCAAGCAATAACCTAAACTAATACAATGCAAATAATATCAGATTTCCAACATAACTCACAATATTAACATAAACAAAAACATGAACAAAGAAGGCATTAAACAAAGATCTGAACCCCAGCCAGGGGAGGAACCCTGACTAAAATAGTTAAGGAACAGTATATTCCAATGTAATGCTATACAGAGGATGATTCATGCATTGCATATGCAGTAATTACTAATCCAGACACACAAATAGGCGGTTTACTTATTTTTGCAGTTTTTAAGATTCTATTTTGTCTTAAATTTTCATTGTTTTTCTTTTTGAAGGTTTCCCCTGTCCCATCTTGTTTTTCCTTTGTCTTTTGCTTTTTTGGGGTTTGGTTGTAATGTTTGATCAGTTTGGTACATTTCTGTGTAGTTTTATGGTTGTATATGTGGAAATTACATTTCTGTTCTTTGTGTTCACTTTAGAATATATTTTATAGGTGTGTATTCTTGTTACTGTTTTTATTCTTCTATTTACTGATTGTCACGGTCCCATTATCACCCTTGCAGGACTTGGGTCATGACATTTCCGAGACATCCAGTATAAATTTAATGGCAAACAGTGTTTAGTATCCCTAAGTGAATGTTCTTGGCAACAGAACTGCTGGTGTTAGTCAGGATATAATGGTCATGGTGGTAGTGCCCAGTGTTTCTGTCACAAGTAAGACTAGGAGATGAAAAAGAGGCAGGTTTACAATCTCTAAACAAACCGGCATCAAAACCAAAAGAGACAAAAATAGAACTTGCAAAAATATAAGGCAGACCAAACAAAACTTTGGGAATTATTTTCCCTAACTACACTAAAGACCTTTATTTTGAGTCTTTCATCAGTCTACCAAGAAACACCTGGAATGTGGGCCCTGCCATGTTTATAGTGAGATGTGATGACTTCAGTCATCTCACATCATGCTCATGTGACCAGCAACAGGTGTCGATAATATAAACATGGTAGCTTCCATGTCTAAATACTCAAAATGGGTTACACAAAAATAAAAAATTATTAACAATATTAGAACTGATTCAAGAAAAGTTGACTTAATAATAAATATGAACAGAGGAAGATCAAAAACCAAGATTCCTGACAGAGGGTTAGCCAATTTGTGAATTATTATTTATATTGTAATTTGAACTTTTTTATGACCTACTTTATGGTCTCTTTGATATTTCTTTAATGAATGAGTGTTCTTAGGCAAAATCGTAATTGAGACCACTCCCTTTGCTGAGAAGCAACCCCACACATGAACAGTCTCAGGATGTTTTACTGTTGGCATGACACAGGACTGAAGGTAGCGCTCACCTTTTCTTCTCCGGACAATCTTTTTTCCGGATGCCCCAAACAATCGGAAAGGGGATTCATCAGAGAAAATGACTTTACCCCAGTCCTCAGCAGTCCAATCCCTGTACTTTTTACAGAATATCAGTCTGTTCCTGATATCTTCTTTGCTGCCCTTCTTGACACCAGGCCATCCTCCAAAAGTCTTTGCCTCACTGTGCTTGCAGATGCACTCACACCTGCCTGCTGCCATTCCTGAGCAAGCTCTGCATTGGTGGTGCCCCGATCCCAAGCCATGAATACAGAATGGGACCAAAATATCCTCTAAGAGCAACTTTTCCCAACCATCTGTGAACAGTTTGGTGACGAAAAATGCCTTTTCCAGCATGATGGAGCACCGTGCCATAAGGCAAAAGTGATAACGAAGTGGCTCGGGGAACAAAACATTGAAATTTTCTGTCCATGGCCAGGAAACTCCCCAGACCTTAATCCTATTGAGAACTTGTGGTCAATCTTCAAGAGGCGAGTGGACAAACAAAAACCCACAAATTCTGACAAACTCCAAGCATTGACTATGCAAGAATGGGCTGCCATCAGTCAAGATTTGTCCCAGAAGTTGATTGACAGCATGCCAGGGTGAATTGCAGAGGTCTTGAAAAAGAAGGGCCAACACTGCAAATATTGACTCTTTGCATAAACGTAATGTAATTGTCAATAAGAGCCTTTGAAACTTATGAAATGCTTGTACTTATACTTCAGTATATCATCCAAACATCTGACAAAAAGATCGAAAAACACTGAAGCAACAGACTTTGTGAAAACCAATACTTGTGTCATTCTCAAAACTTTTGTCAACGCCTGTACTACAGTACTTACAGTATGACAGCCATCCATTCATTACCAAATGCAATTAATCGGTCATTGGACCTGGAAATTATCATTGTATGATTGGATTCAATGCAAGAACCAGTCCTGGAGTCCAATGCATGGGCACACCACACCTACACTCACATATAAATGGCCAATTTAGAGCCACTAATTAACCAAATGTTTTTGAGGTGCTAGAAAAATGAAAGTATTTGTAGAAGACATCTACACAGGCACACAGACAACATCATACACACAGTGACCAGGTCCAGATTGCGGAGCTCTACACAACCAGCACTAACCACTCTGTCAACAGTTCACCCCTACAACTATGACACCCAGCTTCTAAGGGAGCACAAAAAGTGGCAGTATCTTACTTCAGAAATGGATCTTGTCTCTTCCTAATTTCCTGTGTGCCTCCATAGCTACTCTCATCAATAGCCTGGAGTTCTAGGTCTCCCCTGGTAACTCTGCCCACCAGTATCCCAGTGAGCCCAACATCAGAGTGATGATCAGAAAATGGGAAGGCTACAGACTCTGCAAGAGGATCTGAATACTAATCTGAACTTATTACTGTATGAAAGGTCAGGTCATGTTGGGGACCATGCATTGGTACAGAGTGTTGCCACACCCACTACACAACAAAACAGGTCAGGATCCTGGATGGCAACCCCCCAGGCAGACACATGGTCCAGTCACACCCTCCAGATATGACCATCTATCTACCACAGCCAGGTGTTACAAGGGCACCTTTGGCCTGGTCCAACCACTCAGGTTCTCAAGAATGAAGATCCACAGAGCCAGATCACCCTCGGGAATCACACCATATGTCCATAGTTCCATAACTGACACTCCCTCACATTGCAGGTAATGTGCCTCATTTGGGAGTCAGTGAGCTCACCCAAAGTCAAACCAATGGTACCCAAGGATTCTCCGAAGAGACACAGTACCAAAGGAGTCCAATCTTCGTCTCAGATCACTGAAATGTGTCAATGTCTTGCAACCATATAACAAAACAGGAAGCACCAGGACTCTAAATACTTGGACCTTCATCCTTTTGCAAAGATATCGGGTGTGCCTCACACCCCTTTCCAGCAACCTCATGACACCCCCATGCTCTCCCAATCTGTCTACTGACTTTATAGAAAGTGTCACCAGAGACATGAATGTTGTTGTCAAGGTAGGTAAACCTCTCAACAAAGTTGACACTCTCTCCACAGACAGACACACTGCTGATGGTTGTGCCCAAGAGGTCATTAAAGGTCTGGATCTTGGTTTTTATCCTGGACACTCACAAGCCCAGACGCTCAGACTCCTCACTCAGTCTCTAGAGAGCCCTGATCAGAGCCTCCATTAACTCTGTGAAGATCATATCATTGTTGGCAAAGTCAAGATCAGTGAATCTTTCTTCACCAACGGATGCCCCATAGAAGCTGGACCCTACGACCCTGCCCAACACACAGTCCATACAAGCACTGAACAAAATAGAAGCAAGAACACACTACTGACGAACCTCAGAATAAACTGGGAAAAATGCAGAGGTTATTTTTCAACTCTGCACAGCACTCACAGTACCAGTGTACAGGCTGGCCACTGTAGGAAAGATAAAAATGAATTTTAACTTGCCCACTCAGGGACAGTCACTACACTGTAGGAAATAGGATGACATTTCACTCAGTTAATTAATTGTCAGATCTGCCTTCTGCAGTACCGGTAATCAATCAAATAATTGAGCAAGGCTCTCACTTTCTTTACTTTACCTTTCTCTGTTGAGGGAGGCAGGTCTCTGGCCTTTACACTTATATTAAGGTAACTGAAGCACACTCATTTTAAGAAAGAGAATAATACAATTTATTGATAAACACAAGGTTTATAGAACTTTGATGAATGCATATATATATATATTGACATACTACGGGGCTTTGCCCCCTGCTCGCTTCGCTTGCCAACCCCCTGGCCTGCGCTACACGCCAGCCACTTCACATCTCTGCCACTTACGTATGTGGATTTCACTTTCACCAAACAACAAATCTTTTAATTCTTGAAGATATGCCTCTTCATTGGGAAGAAACACTACTTTTCCCTGATGGGAACACAAATTAAACGATCTACAAGTCTCTGACTTAAGTTTAAATCCGAAGAATATATTCAATCTCTTTTCACTGTTCCGTTATTTCACCGATTAATAATTTCCGTTTGTTTGCGCTAATGCGATCTTTACTATCATTTTTTTGAGACTTTGGAATTTTAGTACAATACTTTCATAATCTCTAACCTGCTCTGCATATGTATCGTGCCAGCGTTTTTGAATTCTTTACGATGTTCTACTTTGTCATCTACTCTTTGTCTTTTATTTCCTGCCCCAGGTGTGGTTAAATCTCTTGGCATAAAGTCTTGTCCTGGGGGACATGAAAGTATCTCTGAAAAAGTCACGTCTCGTCCGAGGTTAAAAAGTCTTGTCTCGTCCTCATCCCAGGATTTTTTTATTATAATAGAGAGATAAGATGACACAGTCAGATTAGACAGATAAACAATTCTAATCTGTTTACAATCGTTCTAATTTATTTTGGCACAGATAAATAGTTTTACAATGCCAAGTCTTTAAAGATGATGTATGGAAATGTTGCTTTGTTGTTGCTCTGGGTTCAAATGGAAGATTCTTCTTGTGTTGGGAGTGTGCTCTTTCTCTTTACTGTATGATCCTTTGTCTGTGGTTTCCTCAGTTAGTCCTTTTGCTGAGATGCCTGCAACTTTTTAGAAAAAAGTCTTATTCTTTATGGCACAAGAGTTAGATGCAGAAGTTTCCTTTTTAAAGTGATTTCTACTTCTCAGCCTTCAGATTGGCATAGCGTTTACTGTGGCAAACTGGATCTCGGCTCTCAGGTTCCTAAAGTTTGTCAATTTCAGCTTCCTAACTTTTTAGTTTCAGAGAGCAAGTTTCAGAGGTTTTCAGTTTAGTTTAATTTTGGAGAGTAGCAGTATAGTGCTTCCCTGAGAGTTTCCTCAGAGAGCCCTCAGAAATTCTCATAAGAGATAAGTGATTGTGCTCCTCTCTCCAGGAATATGTATGGGTAAAGCTAGTTTTTAAGAAGGAATTCTAACCTCACCTGATTGGATTAAAGTCACCTACAGTTACAGTTCTGTCCACCCCAGTTGTCATTCCTTTAATTATAAGTCTTGCCTTGCCTTTATCTTTCTCTGTTATAACTGACCATGAACTCTCCAGAGATGTATTTTTTCCAGGAATGCTGCTGACTAGAGTATTTATTTTCTTCTTCTCTGATTTCAGCTTGCCATAGTTGAGCAATTAATTAATCAACAGATAGTGCTAGGCTCCATTTATGTTAATCAGTTTAAAACTATTTGTGTCTTGTCACGCATGCATGTTTGGGATTTCCCTGACAAGCTAAGATAAGCACCACTGTTCTTGGGAGAGAAGGTGGTGCTGTCACCAATGGTATGCTTTCAATAAAGACAGTAAAGACACCAAATGAGGGTACTTATACCTGTCTATGACATCCAGAGTAAGCCCTGCACCTTCTGGTCACTTCACCATAAAAAGCGGTGAACTGTACTTAGTAAAGTTTGTAATTGTATTTTAGCTGAGAACTCATCACAGTGACCTGTACTGGCAAGTAAACTGAATTGAATTGAATTGAATAAAGACAGAAGTTTTCCAATGGCAGACTCATTGATCATCCATGTCTGTCTTAAAAGCAACATCATTAATTAGTAGGGAACTGACTGGCATCACAACTCTTTATATTGTTTGACTTCTGGTTTCACAGTTGAAAATATTTTTAAGGACAATTCTTGATTCCAGGAAATACAATACATTCATGCTATTCAAGTCAAACTGGCTATGAAAAGTGATTCAGTAAAGAGCAGTGCTTCATTGTCTCTCTGTTCAGTGAGCCGACACCACACTAAGTATAAAAAACATCTTTTGATATTTGGCACACTGTATTAATCCATGTACTCACTCACATTTTGAAGTCACTTTCCACTGGTCTAGTACAGTATGTAGATGTCAAAATCTACTCAGGACACAACAAGCACAGGGAAGGAATAAAAAATAGAATTGCAGAACAGCATCACATTTCAAATGGGATTTATGATTCTGGAGGCCCACTAGACATAAGCTACATATACTGTTGATCTGAGTGTATGTGTACCATGAAACTACAGAGATAAGAAACACAACAAGGTCAGTCAAATTATTATTAAAAATGTTTGTGATGACATCTTTTGCAATGACAGAGACGTATCAACCAGAAGGACACACAGACAGACACAAGGATACTCATCCTTTTATTATAGTGAATTTTATAGACAACTACCTCAACAGATGAGCTTTCATTAGTGCTGCTCAGAGCCAGCATTTCTGATTTCATGTTTGTTCTCCAACTTGAAACCAAAACAAAAGAAATAATGGTACAAGAAAAAAAATCATAAAAACTTTTCATTTCCTCCTTCTCTCTGCTCTTAATGGATAAACTCTTTTACTCAGTGTTGATATTTGGTGACACTTCAGTATAAGCTTAGGGAATTAAACACCTTTTAGTCTGAACAGAGAAGGCTGCATGATGGCTTAATCTAGTTCTGCAAAATGAGTAAAGGCATTGATAAATGTGATCCAGCAGTGTTATTTTGAAGCAATTTATTGCACAATGCATTTTAGGAAGATTAACAATATAGCAAGAAATGTAGTTCAAACAAAACCCTTGAAAATGTCTGCAGTGTGTCTGGATGGGGTATTGAGGTAGCTTACTCAAATTAACTTGATGGGCTAAATGATCCCCTATTATGTATCAAAGTTTTTATATTCCTATATTCATAATGGAGTTTGTTAGAGTACAGCTCACTCTTGAACAAGTTCTATTGGAAAAGTAATTTTCTAGGGATGAACACCTAGTAGCAGCGTATTAAGTAGAGTTAACTCACTATTATCTTCAGCGATGGCTATCATACATTCTGGCTCCTGTTCCTTCTCACTAGCAGAACTCGCTGTTATATACATAAGTGTAGATATTGGGATGAATAAACACTTTGAGATGCATCTAAATGCAGATTTTTTAGTTGATTGATTTTTTTTTTTTTTGCACATCCCTTTCTTTTTTGATCTATGTTTCTTTGAGTGATATACTGTACACTCACTGGGCAAATTATAAGGAACCCTTGCTTATCCATGCAAACCTATTTAGCCAATCATATGGCAACAGTACAATCCATAAAATCATGTAGATACAGGTCAGGAGCTTCAATTAGTGTTCACATAAAACTCCAGAATGGGGAAAAAATTTGATCTCCATGACTTCGACTGTTGCATGATCATTGGTGCCATTTGGGCTGGTTTGAGTATTTCAGTAACTACTGGTCTCCTGGGATTTTCACACACACCAATTTCTAGAGTTTACTCAGAATGGCAGAATAAACAAAAAAAAATATTCAGTGAGTTGGATGGAAATTCCTTATTGATGAGAGGAAAATGGCAAGACTGGTTCAAGCTAGTAGAAAGGCTACTGTAACTCAGATAACAACTCTGTGCAAGTGTGGTGAGCAGAAAAGCACCTTGAATGCACAACACGTTTAACTTTGAGGTGAATGGGCTACAACAGCAGAAGACCACATCTGGTTCCACTCCAGTCAGTCAACAACAGGAAGCTGAGGCACAGTGGGCACCATCTCACCAACACTGGACAGTTAAAGACTGGGAGGATGTAGTCTGGTCTGATGAATCTTTTTAGGAGGTATCTGGAAGCTTAACTTTAATAAATGCCGCCCCTTGGGCGATGGTGCCCTAGGCAGCCGCCTTGGGTGTCTAATGGATTGATCGGCTCTGGTGGCAGTGTAATGGTCTATCCAAACTGTCTTGGCATGCTTTGGGCTTATTCATACTAATCAAAGACTGCTTGAATGCAATGGCCTATTTCAGTATTACTGCATAATGTGCAGCCTTTCATGGCCACAATTTACCTATCTTCTAATGGCTGGTTCCTGCATGATAACACACCATGTCACAAAGCAAATGTCATCTTAAACTGGTTTCATGAACATGACAATGAGTTTGGTGTTCTTCAGTGGCCATCCTCTCACCACATTTGAATCCAATAGAACATCTTTGGAATGTATTAGAACAGGAGATTCACAGTATAAATATGCACCTGACAAATCTGCAGAAATTGCTTGATGCAATCATATCGACATGGACCAAAATTTCAAAATCTTTTGGAATACCTACCACATAAAATTGAGGTTGTTTAAAGAGCAAAAGAAGGTTCTACCCAGTATTACTATGTTTCTAATATAAATGAAAAATATTTTTTTTATTTTTGTTTAATAAACAATTTTTTATTTATTTTTCCATCAGGCAATCCACGGGTTCATGGCAGCTGGCTTCCGACTTTACTAATGGCTAGTTTAAGCCTGGCTGCCAGTCCAGTTCAAATATCCAAACACACCACATTAATAGCTCTGATTTAATAGTATTGCACTGATCACTTGTTAGATATATTAGGTAAAATTTGCAGTTTTTCCAAAACTCATCTTAAAATGACAAGCATGGCAAAAAATTCTATTTCTTTTTTTTCTAATGTAACCTCACACCTTTCCATGGATATATTGTAAACTTGGCAGTTCTGGCCTGAGCAGCATCTTGATATACATGTGAACAGCAGCAGCATTTTCACTTTACAGAATTATTAACTCACAGTTCATGCTGATGTAGTGAATAAAAAATGTTGCCAAGCAGGACATCAAATGTACAGACAAACCCAAAAGTCAAGGACAGCCACATTACCACAGATAACACTGACTAAAATAACTTGGGATGGCAGAACATACCGAAGACATAAACAAAACAATTAAGTATATTGCTACGACAAGACATCACAGCCACTGGCTCATAAGACAGAATGTATGGGTGGGGGTTAGAGAATAGCAATAACAAAATACAATTAACTAGAAAAAAGCAAATGTGTTATCACAGTGTCGGTTCAGATGAAATTAGCCAAAGAGCTAAATAAGGTGCATTGACACTGGTAGTGGCGTCTAGTATTTTAAGATTTGGGTACACTGAGGTAGTGTTTTTTAGTGTGTTGTAAATGAGACGTTTTGCCCTATGATTAAAATTGAAAAAGCTGCCAATATTTTTAGAACAACTGAAGATGATATGTGATCTTCTGCTATGGTATCACATTTCATCTGATCTGCTGTCGTGTTTTCCTGCTGGATTGTGATGATAACAGGGCTTTGTTGATAGGACCAGACTTATCCCAACCAACCGCCTCCAGTTCCTGGTTGGGAATTCCCTGATGCACCCAGGCCAACTATAAGAGATACATATAACCACTCCAAAGTGTTCCCAACTCACCCCATCATGTCTTCTTATTAATTTGGGTCAGGCACGCCTCTTGTGGAAGTCGCCCAAACAGGGTGACTAGATGCCTAACTCCATCTGGAGAAGTGGTGGCCCTGCCTAAAACTCCTCATGCACATTTCTGACACCTGTATCCATAATCACTCACAGCTTGTGACCATAGTATTAGAACTAAGAGTGGTATTCTCTGGTTAGTGTTTGGCTTGTAGGTGATCCATGTAGCCAGTCAGGCTAATTTTGAAGAACTCGTGAAATTCTAATGAGTTCTTAATAGCAACTACTGTATAGTGAAGGTTAGAGGTCAGTTGCAGTACCAACTTAATGACAGTTATGAGCAGGAAAGATCCATTAGACATTGGCAATCCACACTGGCTTGGGACATAGAAAGTAACTTGTTACTGCAGGAATGCAACTGGAACGTATGCAGGAGACTGTAGAATAATAGCTAAATATAATACACGTGGAGATTGGAGTAATGGGATTTCTATATAATCTGTGTGTACTGTATGTATCTACTATTGTCCTCTCTTAGAAACCGTGAGTTCATTTGGAGTGATGGAATTTCTCTATAATCTGTGTGTACTGTATGTATCTACTATTGTCCACTCTTAGAAACCGTGAGTTCATTGTGTTTGAAAGGATGTCACCAACTTCATTTCTGAAGGTGGCCCCAACTAGCAAAAGGTTGTCAGGCGCAAAGGCCCTACCTGGATGGCACAAGCCATATGAAAGACATCCAGTGCAGAAAGAATGAGATCGAGAGAGGGCAGGGGTTGCAAGACCTTCTGGATGCTAGTGGGCAGCAAGGGGTTCCAACTAGTAAATGGATTAGCACTGAAGGGACACTGGGGGTTGCTAGAGGGAATTCCAACCATATGTCCCTTCTATGATCCTGGCAGCAGGTTTAAAGTGAGAGGAATAATGAAAGTTGGGAGAAGAGAGAAATGACATGTAACAAGGGAAGTGATTATAGTTTTTAAAAGGCGAGCAAATAGGTGAGCCATCCCTCAGGCAGATTTGGGGCATAAAACCTATAGTCAGGTTCAGAGTGGCAGTTGTGTTATCTACATATTTTATATACTCAATACACTCGGATTTAGAGAGAGCTGAGCTGTCAAGCGTAAACTATTAGTTGGGTGTTTTGGCTCAGATGACTAGGATGACAGCTAGACAGACCCAAGGACAGAATCAGATGGTTAGTGATTTTGTGCATTAATTGCTTAGTGGAGGTTTCTGTTTTGGGGGAATTCATCTTGTACCATTGATCAGATCTTATACCTTATCTCAGGTTAGGGCTAGGGCAAGGGAATAAAGCCTCTTGATTTCAAACAAAAAACCAGACGGTGTGCTGTGTTTTATCAAGGAATCACATTCCTTCCTATGTGTCTCCAAAGAATCATTGGTGGGGTACTGAAAAGGAGAATGGCTGAGCTGTAACCTAAGATTCTGAAGTAGCAATACAGAATTTTCCATGGCTATGCCAAAGAGAACATTTTCTCTTGTGTACAAATTGATGCCTCATACAAGTTTGTCAATTCTGTCTGCTTCTTATGGACTTGGACAGCTCTCATGACTACCTTAGGATATCCTGTGGGAGGCTATGCAAAAGCATTGGGTTCCATGATGACTGCTGGGTGACATCTGGACCTGTATTTGTGGAGCAAGGGTTATATCTCAATCCATGATGTCAAATCACATTAATTAAAGCAGAGGGCTTATCTCCACTTTTTCACAATTTTCGTGAATTAAATAATAAAGCATATTGAAAACATAACAATATGATAGTGTACAATGTTGCACTTTTGGCTTCACCTGACTGTGATCTGTAATGCATACCAAAGCAGTTAATAGCTTAAAATCAAGTGGTCAAGATAAACAGAAAAATTCAAACTCTGATCCGAAATCTTGGTGTTGGCTGTGCAGGTGAGAACAGATCAGTGTATGAATTGAAGTACCTTACAGTCACATGCACGAGAGAGTAGAGTTGATTGTTAGATCAGCAGTTTGCAACGTGTTGGAAAAATGGGAAGACAAATCAAAGTAGAAAGCTCTTTGACTAACTAGTTCATCATTGATTCCATTTTATTTATGCATTGGGGAATAATTAAAAGGATTAATTTTTGAGTAGAAGCTGTAAAATAAGTTTTTGTGCTCACTCATATCTAGAGTGTAAGGAGCATGACATTCATAGAGGACTTTGGGAGTAAGGCTGCTGTTGTTATATATCAAGGCAAGAAAACAAATGCGCTGTGAGCATTAAGTGATAATGGGAGGTTCACTGGCTCATTGGGATCACATCTAAAGCACACTGCTGGAATTACATATTGTATTTGGTTCATATATTTCTCAGGTGGAGCTGTGGTCTATTGTAGGGGTCTACCCTACCGTGCCTATTGCCAGTTCTATAAACCATGTCAGAAGTGAGAGGAGAGTAAACATGCAATATCGACATATTTCTTATTTTTCTTTGTTCTAAATATTTTCTGTGTGTGTCATTTTAATTAAACATTCTGGACATGTAGTAATTTCTGAATTGACCTTGACACTTGTTTTAAGTTCTAAGATTTATAAATGCAAAAGTAATTTTTAGGTCTTGTAGTGCTTAAAGTGTCCTGCAAACCTCATTTTGAATGATCTGTTTAAATGAAAAAAAAAAAAAACTATGGAAGGATTAACAACCACCGACTCTGGCTTTAAACTTGTATTTAAATTATTTTTAAAAAATCTAAATTTTATGTCATTTTTCCTATTTAGATCGTTTTATTTAAATACTTTTAGATAAACAGAGATACTTAAAAAAAACAATGACTTTAAATTAGCAAGACTGCAAATGTTTTGGATATCTTAATCCTATAATATAATTATGTTATCATTATCTAGTTTGGCCAAAATAAATACTTGTACAATTCATCCATGAAGATAATCTCATCATGGGTCTGATTAGGAGTCACTCTTCAAGGAGTTAATGGCCACCTACTAGAAAATATGCCCTTATTTTCACAATCCATTTATGCAGCAGAGTGTTCTGGGAGGCTCGTGTTCATCCTGGCAGCACTGGGCACTCTACAAGTGACAACCATGCATGGGGGAATGTTTCATTGCATGGCAGAAGCATGCTAAAGCTGAATTTCCACTAGCACTGGAAACCAGACAAATGAGGCTAATTAACACTTCTTGCATTTTTCTTTACATTATCATTTTTTAAATGTTCTGTGAACTACCTGTAAAAACTGAAGGCACATTTGAGTACTGTTGTATATTTGGAATCCTTGTCAATGGAAACACCCTCAACAAAAGTGTTGTGACATTGTGGTCACTGAATGTTTTTTTAAACATTTGCTTTGTTGTTTAGGATTTCTGTTATTTTAGGTAATGCTGGCTTAGGTTCTGCTATAAATCCGTAATGTGAAAGTTAGTTTAAATGAGAAAACTATTAAATTACTTATTTCCTGAATATGGTTATTAAGCGTATGTCGAGGTATACTAATTTTAAAATGTGATCACGGTATCCCTAATGCTGCCAGACTATATCTTGCCGTTCGTTACTTAATGTACACCCAAAAAGTCAAAGTCGCATTTTATTCTGCTTAAGTATTCAGGAGACCACTGTTCAGACAACTATAGGCGATATCACTGGTTTATCAGGCTCAAGCAACAAAACTGACAGCGAAAACATTCATTTTTTGGTATCTTACATTCACGTCAATATGAGTACGCGTGTGGCGTGCCACAAATCAACCCGCTCCTGTTTCGGAGAATGATCACCGCGTGGACTTTCCACAGGGAAGCGACATTCTCGCCGACGTCAGGAGGATGTCTCCTGTTGATCAAATTACTTGTTGGTGGATTTAGGCACCTTAAACGGTAATCTCCTGTGTAGAACACCAGGTAATTTACACCGTCCAGTCTCACTTCCTGGCAAATACAATATACGACTTCTGTCCATAGTGACGTATAGTTAGTAACATTTTCTCGTAAAAGGGGGAAAAATGAAACGTACTAAAATAGCGTATACTGTGTTGACGATTTTTAAAATTGTATATACTGCATATATATATATATATATATATAAATTGCATGTATATATATTTATATATATAGATAAATATTTACAAATTATTGTGCATTCAAGGCAATCTATGTACTGGTTTACAGTTAACAGTGACCCCCCCAGAAATGGTTTCGCCCTTGTTGAGGGGCTTTTCCACGCTTCAAGCAAGCAGAGGCAAACGGAATCAACAATAGTTGTACATGGCTTCGCTGTCGAGAACGTTCTGCTCTATTTCTTTTTAAAGCACATTGCTGGCATTGGATTTGTACATCTAAGGCGAAAAAGGTAAGATAGCATGATGCGTGCCGTTGAAAAATGTCGGTTGTCGCACAGCCGTGATCTATCCACGTGAAGTGTTTCTACCGATCGTGCCTGTTTATAATGCGGCAACAGGAGTGATGGGGGCTAGCGAGTTGTTTAGTCGTCTTTACACGCGGTTACTGTATTGTGCGATGTGAAGACAATGGAAAGCTACGGGCTGAGTATTCGTAGTATATTCTTTGGGCGAATCACCCCCTCACTAGATCGTGACGGTTTCTACTTTGTTTTGAGTTGCCTTGAAATTGTTTTTTGTGTGCTTGTCATAAGACGCATTACGCTGTCCTCTTGACTAAAGAAAGACTCACGGGTTGCTCTGTTCCTACGAAGTTTTGCGTCCCGATGCGTTCGTGGAGGTTCACATTCGCTTCTTCTGTGCGTCTTAATATCCTCCTGTTTACCATTCTTTATCATTTTTTTAACAGATACACGCATATTGTTATTATTATTATTATTAGAAATATGTCATTTTCAAAGACAACTGTATAACAAGTAACGTATCCATGATGGTATAATAAATGTCTTTTGATAGAGAGCGGTTTGTTTTGTAGTTAACATATGATAATTTATACAAAGCAAAACTTCCGGATATTGTTAACCTCATTGTTAAACACTCATCTTAATATTCAGAAGGGCACAATATTTTTGGGGGAAGGGGTAGGCGTAGTGATCTTTATGGTCAGCACTTTGGTGCCTTTGTTTCTTACTTTTCTTCAACAAAAGGATTTCACTCAATCTTACAATGCTTTTTCACATCTGTAAAGAAAACCAGTCTATTCGAAAACGAAGTATTTGGTTTCCAAAAATTTTAGATCTTTGTATCCCTTGATTGCTGAACTTGATCTCGATTTCCACAATCTTTATTTGTTGATTCGGTTTCCTTATAGGTGTTTTTGGTTGTACTTTGGAACTACTATAGATTTGCAGTAAATCATAGTTCTTCCATCTGTCCATCAGAATACTGTATTCTTAATTCAGTTTTAGGGATGCAATTTAAGGTTTATTTTATCCATGGTCAAGGGGTTAGAGCCTATAGCGATTTAATTGGATGTCAGGCAGGAACCAACTCTGGAAGGGATGCCAGACCTTGGTATCATCCACACAGGGTCATTTTAGAATGGCAAGTTAGCCTAACATGCAAGTCATTAGAGAGGGAAACCCACGTATACGCAGGGAAAATATTCAGACACCACACAGGCAACATCTTAGCACAGATTTCAAACCCGGATATCTGGATTTGCAAGGCATCAGCGTTTAGCTCTGCATCGTTGTACCATACAAGTTTATCTCCATCCATCCATTATCCAGCCCACTATATCCTAATTATACAGGGTCACGGGGGTCTGCTGGAGCCAATCCTAGCCAACACAGGACGTAAGGCAGGAAACAAACCCCAGGCAGGGCACCAGCCCACCTCAGGGCACACACACACACACACACACCAAGCACACACTAGGGACAATTTAGAATCGCCAATGCACCTAACCTGCATGTCTTTGGACTGTGGGAGGAAACTGGAGCACCCGGAGGAAACCCACGCAGACACGGGGAGAACAGGCAAACTCCATGCAGGTTCACTTCCTGGGTCTACTAACTGCAAGGCAGCAGCACTATCCACTGTGCCACCGTACTGCCCACAAGTTTATCTCAATTCAGTATATTGTATTCTCATATAGTGCACTTCATGGTAGGCTGGCTTTGGCATCTGTACATATCAGATTCAAATAAATTACACATTTTAGCCTACTTCTCATTAAACCAACTTAAAGAGAAGCATAGACTATCAGATGCTAGCCGATTATATTTCAGATGAACCAGAATAATAAAGTTTCAAGCATTGTATACAAGGTGATGATAGCTTCTGATCCTTGCAATTATCAACTGGATTAAGTGGGTTTGATAATGAAGAATGAAAATGAGAAATTGGTAATGTTATCATCTTTATGCACACTTTATGCAGATTGTAGCCATGAGGTGAAATTTGAAAAATATATAAAACTAGGGGGCTCTGCCCCCTGCTCACTTCGCTTGCCCACCCCGGGTTTGGTTTACCGGATATACAATTTAAAGAGATTGTTATTTTCATGGGAATTGTTACATATGCATATTTTTCACTTTTACTTTAAAACGTTTGTAAAAACAACACTTGTCCTTTATTTCTGGCCCCGGGCTTGGTTAAATATTTCTCACAGGATGTATAACGCTGCTCGTGTTGTGAAGGGGGAGTGGGGGTGGGGGGGGGCTTGCTGAACGCATGCTAAGGAGATGCTGTCGGATCTGCTGCTGCTGCTGGCAAGCTGAGTGTTCTGTTTGTCGCTTGTCGTTGTTTTAAGAGCTGGGAGCACATGATGTCTGTCTGTCAAAAGCATTCCAACAACTGCTTGTTTAGATGTCCGTGAACTTGTTTTAAATGTTGTCTCACTGCCTTGTCTTCGTGTGACGTTACAAGTGTCTTCCAAGAGGATCACGTCTCGTCTCCCTAGTCTCCCTCCCAGGATTTTTTTTTTTGTAATAGAGACAAAAGTTAAATTGAAACTGGGAAAACATTTGTCAAGCTGTCATGGAGCTTGTGTATGTATGTGTGTGTGTGTGTGTAGAGCTTGCATATACACAATAAAAGTTCTTAAAAGGTTGTAGAGAATTTAAAGCCATTTATAAACTGTATAGACTAACACGTGCATGTTTAAGTATAGATGTTTAGTTTTTCGGTAAATGTAATAAATTTGTATTATTATTTCTGTGGCATTGTATTATGCTGGCTTGACTCTGGCAAAAAAGTAGCAGATAATATGTATGTATGTATGTACAATATATGAACTGTACATGGCGTAGATTAGGATTTACACATTGATACATTTATTTCAAGTTTGCAGATAAGAAGAAAAAGAATGAAACCTCATGCAGCTTAATTTCTTTGTAGGTTACTGCATTTAACTTAAATTTGCCTACAGGAAGTTTTCAGCAAAGATTTGTGTGAGCACTGATGTATAAAATGGCTTAAATTGTGTTATCTGCTAATCACTGTTACTCCTGCAGGATTATTGTCTTTCATTGGTCTCAGTGAAGTACTTTGTTTGCAAATTACACATCTATGCACCATTCTGAATTTTCTCTGATTAACTGACTTCTTTACAAAGTGTAAAAGAGGTTTTTGTGGTTCGAATAATTGTGAAGTGGAAGCAATAAAAACTAAGTTGTTTTTATATTGGGAGGAATTCGTAACACTTCATTTTAAGCTGCTAAAGGAAACTTCTGCTTAATGATGTGAGAATTTTAGGAGATAATTGTAATTAATTTGTTTATAGGGGCTTTAAAGAGTGAACTAAAAAATTTGCATCTTTCACCACAGCCTTTCTGTTTTTTTTGTACATATTTAATGTTTCTAATTCCCTGTTTAAATACAGAATGCCAAATTTCACACATTTCTGTTTGGATGAAGGTTTCAGCATAACAAACAAGCTGACCTAATCACGAGTGCATAATGCAGTGGTTCATAAATTTATGAAACGGAAGCAGTAGCGAGTTTAGCGTCGGCCACCTTGAGGTTTTGCAGTCTGCTGTCGAAATGCTTTATATCTTTGAATATTTTAGTGATTGCTGTATTTTTATTAAGCTTTGAAATGAAATAACATATACAATGTAATACAAAATGGCTTACCAGAGATTTTGGCGTGCTGGATCTTGATGTGATGGTGAGATGTACAAGGAAAGAAATTACCCATTGTGGTGTGCCACAGGCACCTGCATACACCTAACTGGAGGATAAGAGAGATTTAAGGTGTCATTATTCATTACTGTATTATATATTTGACCAAAATTGACCTATAAGATTGCAATACCTTATAAGTATTTAATATTGCTCTACTATATATTTGACTGATACTTTTATCCAAGGCCACTTAGCAAGTTCAGGTTGGAGTACAATTGTTTACATCCACACATTGCAAAAATTTAAAAAAAAAATCATGAGTAGCACAGGTTTTAGTTTATATATGTTTAAAAAAAGGAGTCTGTGAAAGGTAGATCAAGTGTGCAGACAAGCCTGAGTTTGGTAAACCTTGAAGACTGGGGCACTTGTCGAGTACTGTGGCTGGGCTCCTGTGGTCAAAGAACATCATACTGGTTTTAGCTAAACTGGATTCTTTTTCCCTTTACAGATTCAGCAAAAATATAACACAGGTGACTAGGAGTGTATGAGATTATCTCAATTATATCTCAGTATTTTGGGGGACTTTGATGATAATGATAAGTAGACAATATTTTTCATCCTTTATAAACGTTTTTGTAAAAGTCCTATTGATCTAACTTGGGCTTGTTAATAGTATATTGATTGTAGCTTACTAATGAGATTAATGGAAACAACAGTTTAGGAAAATGGGTCTTATTTATTTTTAATTGAAACTGAAGCAAAATAACACAAAAACATTAAAATCACCAGTCAACTTATTACTGAGATCAAACGGTGCAAGTATGAGAAACTATTTCAAAGTGGCCTACAGGATTTACACAAAAGACTAACAAAATTATTATAATGAGAGCATTTTAAACAGACACTTACTTACCCTTAATATAAACAAGATATGAATCCAAAGGGAATAAAATACTAATCATAATTTAACTACAGGACATGAACATTACAGTCTGGATAAACTGCTTTGCTATAAGCTGGAATTGGGCAGCATACAAGCAAGAACAAAAATCTAACATACTGTACTATATTGTAAAAATCCAAAGTTTTGTCAAATACTAATATATAGTATTTGTAAACAAGTTCTGTCATATATTGCGCAAAGATACAAAAAAACCCAAACCTATAACATTTTTAAACAAAGAAATAACTAGCTCTGTCCAATATTTCAAAAAGATATCAGAAACAATTAAATAATTGTAAAAATTCTATGGAGGAATCTTCATGTTGTGTGACAGAAACACCAGTCAGTCCACAGCATCTGGCTTCAGAGCTCCACGATTACATGTTACAAAATGTCCTCTGTTGCTGAAAGCCCTCTTAGAAGGGCTGTTTGTGGCAGAATGCACAGATACTTGTGTTTTTCCATCCATCACTCAAGTGGATTTACATTACTCTTTACCTTCAGTATCATCAAGTAGTTCTTAACACTAGAATCCCTGAAGCCTACAAAAAAAGTCATAATCCCAGGCCACCTTAAATTCCTTTGCACCTCTCCATTAGCATCTTTTGTTTTGCAAATGTGTCGATCAGCACAAGCAGCAAGCAGCCTGCTATCCCATCCCCCCACTACCGCAGCTCAAGTCGGACAAAAAGTTGTCCCAGCTCAAGTCTGTTTATCTGGGTGTGAGGTGCCGGGAGTTGTATAGGGTAAATAATATATCGTTATTTGGAACACATACATTTCATGTGTATTCCGTGTCTACAATGATCTGGGTAAATGTAGGATAACAGGAAATGTGAGGCAAGAAATGTTGAACACATATCTAAAACAAACTTTTTTTCATGTTATAGTACTAATGACAAAATTTTGACATGAAGTATATAATGTGTGAAGACTGAAGTCCAAATATCAAATAAACACTTTAACAAAAGGTACAAGTATAACAAAACAAGTGCACTTTTATTCAAGAGTATAACCGAAGGAAAAGAAAATGGGTTAGGTGTAATAAAAAAGGTTTTCTCTGTAACAGGAGAAGGGATGAAATAAAGGAGTAAGGGGGGGGGGGGGGGGTAAGGGGTTGTTGGTCGCTTCAGTGCAAAACCAGCTACAAAGATTGGAATGTTTGGGATGATAGCGAAAGAATGTGCAAAAACTTGCTTCTCATAAAGAGTTTCAGAATGTTATGGGAATACAGTCAAGGCCATGTACTTGTTTTTCACTTCGAGGGGCTTCATTGCAAGCAACGCTTGTTATTGTGTGTCTTCTGATACTAGGCACCATCTCAGTGAGGGCCAAGTAGAAGAAAAACAATACTGCGTCCCGTGGAAGGGTGTGTGCTGAAACTGATCACTTCTGTATACACTGCTTACACGTAAGCCATTTTGGGTAAAAACACTCAATTAGTATATAAGGGAAGGTTCCGCCCTCAGTTTCTTCGGAAGCTCAACCATGGGGAACGTGCACACCGCCCGGTATTGGACCAGGCTCACGAGTTGATCCTCTGACGAGACTGACACGCGGGCTCCCTCAGTCTACTGGTCTAGGATGATGGCTCTGGGTCTTTTGATATTACTGTAAGTATAGTATAATTCACATATCTGTATTACTGTAAGTCAATAGTATAATTCACATATCTGTATTACTGTAAGTCAATAGTATAAATCATATATCTTTAAGTCAATAGTACAATTCCTATATCTACATGTATATTGCTATTATATTATATTGTATGTAACTGATATTATATTTGAACAAGTAAACAATTGAAGTATTGGACCTTTCCTCTCTGATTCTTGCCTGCTTATTTTCTGTTTAAACCTTTGAACCATTTTCCAAAACTAAAACATTTTGGCGTAGTCGGTTGCAGGATTTTGGGGAATCTGGTGAAATATTGAACTATTAAGTGAGGCAAAGGAAATCAGAGATGTTTAAGAAAAAGGATAAAAACCCTGGCGCAGCTCCTTTACCTCTCCCTGGCTGGGAAGAAACAGTATGGGAAGACTGCGCCAGAGAATTGAGATGTGGGGGGGGATTAGCACAATATTGGCAGAGCTTGGATCCCCCAACACCAGTGAATGTGCTAGCCGCGCTTAAGAAATGTCAGGTGTCTGCAAAGGAACCCATAATGGGCTTGCAGACGCGAGGGTGGGTTTCGCTAACTGCGGTTAAAAATCTGGATAGTCTGATAGACAAAAAAGAAAGGGAGATTAAGAAAATGCAAATGGACTTGGCGGATGCGTTAGGGTGGGCCTCAATGGCCGAATCCCAGGTAGCTGTATTATTGCCGCGGGTACAAAGAGCCGAGGGGATGTCGGAAAAGGCAGCCTTTTGCATAGCCAAGGTGAATGCGAAAAAGAAGCGCAGACCGGATGTTGCGAAGATCAAAGCGTTTGTAGCCGCAGTTAACGTCCATGAGTGGGATCCTGAAAAATGGGACGGTAACATTTGGGATGATGATTATGAGGATGATGACGGACCCGATGCAGGGTCGGTAATTGACCCTCTGCCTCTACAGGCTAAACCCGTGATGCGTCGCAGACTTTATGCTGATGCACAGGGTAATGTTAAGATAAGGAGAAAAACCGGCGCAAGAGTAAACACAAGAAAGGAGGAAAGAAAGCCAAGGGCAAAGAAAAAGGGAAAAATAAAGGAAGGACTTTATATTCCGTTGAAGAATTAGAACATGCAGCACGAAATTGTTAAGGGTAAAGCTAAAGTGTAAGTTAAAATTTTTTTATTTTTTTTTAGAATTAACACAATGTAAATAGGTAGTATCGTAATCATAAATTCTGTTTCAGGAGGAGGAGAGGAGTGGGTGCAACATGCTGTGTTCTTGTTTTACAAAATTGGGGGTGTTCTGAATGAAGTAGGAGCCACCACATTAGGAGGCGAGGCAACGGAGACGACTCAGGTCCGATGATGGTGGAACACTTCCACTAAATCTAGACGGCAGGAGAACACGACGTGTCCGGAGAATCAGTCTTGCAATGTCCTCACCATTACGACTGGTGACGGGTGCACCATCTACTCCTCGAACTTGAAGGTGTCGGGGGTAAAACCACAGAAGTATCTGATTGAGTGCTCTGAAAACTTAAATATTACCTGGACGTCGAAAGTAACTTGGTGTATGGGGCCCTGGAACGGCTCCAAGGTACAGTGCGAGGTCAATGCAACATCAGGCGAATACACCTCTAATAAGACTGGGCCCATTGGCTGGATTAATGCAACCGATATTATTAACAGGACTATACCAATGCTTGCTATAGCCGTGTGGGCCAGAACCCCCATAACGAGACAGTCACATGTAGAACCAATAATTGACACATGTAAACTTGTTTCTATGACAGCAAAAAGGACTAAGGTTACATGGCAAGTGACGTTTCCACTGTTGCCACAGTGTAAGCGTGCTAAACGGGCATGGTATGACACTTTCTTAGGAGGGGTTGGCACCACCCTAGGAACTTTAAACACCGTAGATAATGAAATAACTGCAAACAAGCTTGAGAATGTGGGACGACATACTCACAAAGTGGCAGACCAAATGGCTAGGTGGTTACCTCAGTCCATGGTCTCTCATCAGCAAACAGTAAACTGGGAACAACCCGCTTCAGATTGGATAATCACGGCTAGCAATGACACTCGATGGCTAAATGTCTCAAGTTTCATGAACTGGACTGTATGCACTTTTAACATATTACAAGCACAGATACAGAAAAATAACATGCAAATGGCTTTAAGGACTAATAATATGCAAATATGGCAAGATATTATTATTATTGCTTTAATGACTATATTTAATTGCTATGTGTTTTGTGTTTTAAAACGAATTAATAACAGAGCACGACAGACAAGGTTGCTGATTTTGCGCTGAGCGAGGGACCGATTGTAATAAAAAAGGTTTTCTCTGTAACAGGAGAAGGGATGAAATAAAGGAGTAAGAGGGGGGGGGGGTTGGTCGCTTCAGTGCAAAACCAGCTACAAAGATTGGAATGTTTGGGATGATAGCGAAAGAATGTGCAAAAACTTGCTTCTCATAAAGAGTTTCAGAATGTTATGGGAATACAGTCAAGGCCATGTACTTGTTTTTCACTTCGAGGGGCTTCATTGCAAGCAACGCTTGTTATTGTGTGTCTTCTGATACTAGGCACCATCTCAGTGAGGGCCAAGTAGAAGAAAAACAATACTGCGTCCCGTGGAAGGGTGTGTGCTGAAACTGATTACTTCTGTATACACTGCTTACACGTAAGCCATTTTGGGTAAGGACACTCAATTAGTATATAAGGGAAGGTTCCGCCCTCAGTTTCTTCGGAAGCTCAACCGTGGGGAACGTGCACACCGCCCGGTATTGGACCAGGCTCACGAGTTGATCCTCTGACGAGACTGACACGCGGGCTCCCTCAGTCTACTGGTCTAGGATGATGGCTCTGGGTCTTTTGATATTACTGTAAGTATAGTATAATTCACATATCTGTATTACTGTAAGTCAATAGTATAATTCACATATCTGTATTACTGTAAGTCAATAGTATAAATCATATATCTTTAAGTCAATAGTACAATTCCTATATCTGCATGTATATTGCTATTATATTGTATGTAACTGATATTACAGTGGTGTGAAAAACTATTTGCCCCCTTCCTGATTTCTTATTCTTTTGCATGTTTGTCACACAAAATGTTTCTGATCATCAAACACATTTAACCATTAGTCAAATATAACACAAGTAAACACAAAATGCAGTTTGTAAATGGTGGTTTTTATTATTTAGGGAGAAAAAAAAATCCAAACCTACTTACTACTGTGTGAAAAAGTAATTGCCCCCTGAACCTAATAACTGGTTGGGCCACCCTTAGCAGCAATAACTGCAATCAAGCGTTTGCGATAACTTGCAATGAGTCTTTGACAGCGCTCTGGAGGAATTTTGGCCCACTCATCTTTGCAAAATTGTTGTAATTCAGCTTTATTTGAGGGTTTTCTAGCATGAACCGCCTTTTTAAGGTCATGCCATAGCATCTCAATTGGATTCAGGTCAGGACTTTGACTAGGCCACTCCAAAGTCTTCATTTTGTTTTTCTTCAGCCATTCAGAGGTGGATTTGCTGGTGTGTTTTGGGTCATTGTCCTGTTGCAGCACCCAAGATCGCTTCAGCTTGAGTTGACGAACAGATGGCCGGACATTCTCCTTCAGGATTTTTTGGTAGACAGTAGAATTCATGGTTCCATCTATCACAGCAAGCCTTCCAGGTCCTGAAGCAGCAAAACAACCCCAGACCATCACACTACCACCACCATATTTTACTGTTGGTATGATGTTCTTTTTCTGAAATGCTGTGTTCCTTTTACGCCAGATGTAACGGGACATTTGCCTTCCAAAAAGTTCAACTTTTGACTCATCAGTCCACAAGGTATTTTCCCAAAAGTCTTGGCAATCATTGAGATGTTTCTTAGCAAAATTGAGACGAGCCGTAATGTTCTTTTTGCTTAACAGTGGTTTGCGTCTTGGAAATCTGCCATGCAGGCCGTTTTTGCCCAGTCTCTTTCTTATGGTGGAGTCGTGAACACTGACCTTAATTGAGGCAAGTGAGGCCTGCAGTTCTTTAGACGTTGTCCTGGGGTCTTTTGTGACCTCTCAGATGAGTCGTCTCTGCGCTCTTGGGGTAATTTTGGTCGGCCGGCCACTCCTGAGAAGGTTCACCACTGTTCCATGTTTTTCCATTTGTGGATAATGGCTCTCACTGTGGTTTGCTGGAGTCCCAAAGCTTTAGAAATGACTTTATAACCTTTACCAGACTGATAGATCTCAATTACTTCTGTTCTCATTTGTTCCTGAATTTCTTTGGATCTTGGCATGATGTCTAGCTTTTGAGGTGCTTTTGGTCTACTTCTCTGTGTCAGGCAGCTCCTATTTAAGTGATTTCTTGATTGAAACAGGTGTGGCAGTAATCAGGCCTGGGGGTGGCTACGGAAATTGAACTCAGGTGTGATACACCACAGTTAGGTTATTTTTTAACAAGGGGGCAATTACTTTTTCACACAGGGCCATGTAGGTTTGGATTTTTTTTCTCCCTAAATAATAAAAACCACCATTTAAAAACTGCATTTTGTGTTTACTTGTGTTATATTTGACTAATGGTTAAATGTGTTTGATGATCAGAAACATTTTGTGTGACAAACATGCAAAAGAATAAGAAATCAGGAAGGGGGCAAATAGTTTTTCACACCACTGTATATTTGAACAAGTAAACAATTGAAGTATTGGACCTTTCCTCTCTGATTCTTGCCTGCTTATTTTCTGTTAAAACCTTTGAACCATTTTCCCAAACTAAAACAGTTAGGGTACAATGTTGACACGACAGCTTGGCTGGTGCTGAGGCAAAAACTGCTAACTCATAATCAAGAGGTTTGCGGGTTTGATTCTGGGTCCTTCCTAGATTTATGGTTTTGAGTAGTGAGCTGCTCTTTTTGTTACTATTATGGAATAAAAACATACATTTGATTCTGTAACAGCCTGTGTAAATTTATGGTACTTGTAAAGGTTAGCATTTTTTTTTATTATTCAGTTTTATTCTCTGTCATGTTCATGCTCCCCCCGATCTGACACTGCTGTTTTCAGATAAATACCTGTTTAGTTTTAGGGTCCATTCACACTTGAGAGTTGTAAATTTCCATCTTTTGTTTATTGATTTCAAGCTCTTTAATGGCGTTTAGCAAGCATTTTTCAGGCTTGTTTTCAATTTTTTCTCGGGCACTTTTTAGGTGTTTTTCAAGCATTTTTCAAAAAAGTTTTTTGCAAGGAAAAATATAATTGGCATCATTTCCATTCTGTAGGTTGTACAGTGTTGTGAAATGATTGTTGTGTTTCAAGAATGTCTTTAATGCCTTTTAGCATTTTTAATCTTGGTAATCACAGTACTGAAGAGCAGGTATCATTAGCATTGTGAGCGCACATATTGCGTTCACTTAGTTCTGCAGAAAAAGGAGTTGAGGAGACAATTCTGAAATCTAAGGCAGCATCCTGAAAAATTCAAGGAAAACAGAGGGATGTCGATAAGCAGGTAAGTAGTGATTTTAGAAAATAAAATAAAATTGGTTTGTTATTTCAAAAAGAAATTGATGAATGCCACTGCTGGTGCAACATCATCAACCAGTTGTCTAATAATATTCATACACTGTACATTTAATCCTGCATCTGCTGAGGGTTAAATTTAATCTGACCAGTTTAGGGACACGGAGTTGGTGATTATCATAGCAGCAGTGAGTGTAAGGCAAGAAGTAAATGTGATAAGACAGTGCACCAGTCCTTTTCAGGAACTTAGTTGCACATCCAATCTGAAAAGAGTGTTCTGCATGCAACCCAGCAAAAGAAACATCTTATTAAAGTATTAGTTTTGTTGTAATTCGGTTATTTGGTAAAGATATTTTAAAACCTACAGTTCTGGTGGTGCAGGGTCCAATGTTCACCCAGAGGCATAGATTGGGGATAGAAAAAGGGATGGATTTTAATTTACTTCATGAAGGACTAAATTTATTTTCTTAATTGAAAAGCATTACTGATACATTTCCAGTGTTTGGTCTTAAAAAAATGGGTAATAATATTAAACACTTAATATTATTGCCCATTTTTTTAAGACCAAACACTGGAAATGTATCAGTAATGCTTTTCAATTAAGAAAATATACATCAATACCTGTCCCTAGACTACCAAAGTACATGCATGGTTGAGGACACTGGCATTTTTTTTTGTTTCAATAAGCAGCGTTGTATGACAGTTACTGATGATTTCAATGTAACAAGCATTTTGCAGAATTCACTCAAAAACTGGAGTTTTCTAAACCACTCACTGCTGAAATGCTTAGCCTGTGAATAGTGCCTTTAAAAGCAATGGCAAATAACTTTTGAAGCTATTTAGATAGAGGAGGATTCTGACCCATATTTGTGAATAGCTCCTAAATGTTGATGGGCTTGTTACTTGCTGGTAATTCCTCTTTTCTACACTTAATAGAAATAAGATCATTCCTGAAGAATTCCACAGAGTAGGCTTCTCAGGAGGAGCTATGTAAAACTGGCCTTATAAAGAGTTAGTGAGGCCATGTAAAACTGGTAGGACAATGAAAGATCATTGGTAGAAGGCAGCATATACTCAGTTTCTTCCAAGAATGGAAATAACAGGGACTTTCTTGTAGAAGTATCCTTTTCAATGTAGAAGTGTCCTTTTCAAGATAACTGAAGATTGAATGATTCTGGAACACTTGGAATCTGGTAAAGGTAGCTCTATCCTGATGTTCCTTTAATAAAAGACTAGGGGGCTTCGCTTGCCAACCCCTGGTCTTGGGTAACCCGCAATAGATTTGAAAGAGATTATTGTCTGTCTTGGTAATTGTTACATATGTATCATGTTCACCGTCACGACATCTGTAGGTCTATGTGATGTATGTAAATGACAAGAGCAGTTTAATTGTTATGTTATGTAAGTATAGAATGTCTTTGAGTTTGCGCAGATCTATGTATGAGATATATTGGAGTGTAAAGGTGTAGATGACGCACAAAGGATATCTTCATACACCACATTTGTAGTAAAGATGGCGTGTTGTCCTTGAATGAGTTTTCCTTGGTATGGAGTTATTATAATCTTGACGTTAACGTAACATGCATGCCGAACTCTTGAGAAGGCTACATAAAGTTGTCCATGTCTAAATACAGGCTCAGAGAGGTAAAGGCCGACTCTGTCCATGGTCTGTCCTTGGGATTTGTTGATTAGGTATATGTTGTTTACTGTTAGTAATATGGATAATTGCACTTACTGTTAAAATTACCTATTTCCGTTAGTTGAACTCTTTTGGGGCCAGACGCGGAAGCCTCTTCTGTTTGTGTTTTCACTGAGTACTTATAGTGTTGTATTACTGTAATGTGATTTACATATGCTGTGGAGTCCGGATTTTCGGGGCTTCTGTACTATCTTGGGTTTTTGCTTGCGGTGCTTTAGAAGTGTGTTGTAGGCGCCTGCACCTTCCGCACTATGTCGGGTTTGACTATGCTGTGTAGTGTGGACGTGTAGGGTTTTGTACTCTCTTGAGAAGGCTACATAAAGTTGGTTAAGACTGTGTTGTGGTAATCCGGCCGGGTTAATGGTGTTTCTCGTTTTGGAGCCGGTCAATATTGTATTACTGTAATGTGATTCACATATGTTGTGGAGTCCGGATCCATGGGGTTTCTGTACTATCTCATGTTTATGCTTGTGGTGTGTTAGAAGTGCGTGGACCATGCTGTGTAGTGTGGACGTTTAGTTCAGAAGCGCGTTGTAGGCGCCTGCGACTTTCGTACTTTCCTGCGCCTTCCGTACTATCTTTGTGGACCTGTGGGGCCTCCGTAGCCTCTTCCGTTTGACTCTGGGGTGCAGCGCAGAATTCTCTTTCTTGTGTGGCTGTGTCTTTAGTCATTAGCTATGGGCGCGTTGTTGCTTCATTTCTTATTTACGTTAGTTGAGCTCTTTTGTTTTTGAGCCGTGACTCCTTCGTTCGTGGTGGATCAGACATCGCTTGCGGTTTATAAGACGCACACTGTAGGCGCCTGCGCACAATGTCTCCTGCGTCCATCGTCGTGTACCTGGGTCCGTGCCTTCCGGTTTACCATTCTCGGTTAGTAATATGGATTATTTGCCTTAACCCTAGAATTTATTCAGCTACTAGACCAGAAGTGGTCTCATAACAAAGTTATTGCATTCTTGTGTAAGCATACCTTTTGAATCTACAATAAAAAGGTGAGATAGGGCAAGGTCTCACCAGCATTAAAAAAAGATTAAAGCAGAATGTGACAGAGAGGTAGTTTTCTCATATGAGGTACTTTTGAGGTATGTGAGTGTGAGAGTGATACTTGAAGGGATAGTTTTGTTGTCATCTCCTCTGTTTTACTTGCTCCTTATATGTACTCTATTTAGTCAGCCCTTCTTTGTGTTTAAGCATTTTGTATATCTTGGTCTCGGTGGAGCTACTCTTATTACAATGGGTCAACATGTCAGTTCCCTGAAAATATGATTGGTTCATTAAAAAAATGCATATACAGTATATGGCTGATCTAGGATAAGCTAGTTGGCAGTCAAAATTACCATGACAATGAGTAACCCAAGTACATGCAGAACATATCTCTGCTAAATTGTTAATATCAGCACTAAAAAAAAATTAAGTGCTTCATATTTCAGAGATTACATGTCACTAGAATTCACCATAAGGATCAATACTAAGTGATCCCAAAATCGTGAACATACTGTATTTTAATAGTGTGGATTATTACTATTTTAAGTTAGATTTCCGTAAATAAAATCTCTTAATTAAAAATGTGTCTCTCTGTGTATGAAGATTGTTGCTGCTTACCATGATTGTTAATATCTGAAATCGATTTAAATCATGACTGTTGTTTACTTACTAAAATTCAACAAAAGTTTGATCAGAAAAATGTATCTTAAGAACTGCTCGATTTTTTTTTTCTCCACTTCTTTGAAGATTTTTAAGTCACTCTTGTTCATGCCTTTTCACTCATCTTTGTTGAAACTTGTTTTCTGTGAATCACACCAAACACCTGGGTTCTGAAATTTATAAAGGTAATAATTTCAGCCTACATCAAAAACCATCATGGTTGTATTCTACTTTTTCTATCTTCCTCTCAATTTACACCTTTTGAGAGGTTTCTGTCTAGGTATAGTTAATCTCATGTTAATTGGATTCTATGACATCTATGAATCTGGAGGGGTGATTGAAAGTGTAGAAGGGGGAAAATTTTGAAAATGGACTGGTTCTGGCATGCTCAGTTATTCCTGCAAAGTTTAGTAACCTTGTTATAATTTGGCGTACATTTATCAAAAGAAGTCTGATTCATAATACAGTTTCAAAAAAAAAAAAAAAAAAGTTCCAGTGTGTGGGAAAGTTTACCTTTCAGTCTGTAGCAACTGGGCTGTGCACGTTTATATGAATGCTAGTAAGAGTGATTAGGTAGTGAACAATTTAGATATGCACAGTGTCAGTTTTTTTATTAATGCTTTCTTTTTTTAACAATTTAAACAGTACAAAGCACAATACACAATTCAGGAAAGCCTTTTATAAGAGCATGCTGATTTTGTTTGCAAAAATCATGCAAGTTTAACCAATGCTGATGTAATAACTTCATTACAAGTATGAAATTGTCTATTTTATTTTTACTTAATGTTCTCAACTTAGAACTAAGAATTGTTTCCATTTTGTATTAGTAGAAAGTAAGTGATTTTTTTTGTTTCATTTTTGAGCCTAATGTTTTTGATACTACTTGTAGATGTTCTGCAGGGTTTACAGGGTGTTCGAAAGCCTCAAACAGAAAACTGTTACGACTGTTGTTTGACTGTTATTTAAATAGATTTCCATTTCCATTTCATAGTTAAAGTAAAATTGCCCTGTCTGTGTAGAATTTACCCAATTTCCGTTCAAATTTTTGTGAAATTTTCTTGGTTTCTCACAAATTCTTGTGTACATTAATGCCTTGGTAATTGGTTGCAATAGTGTCTGAGGTTACCCTGTGATTGACAAATGCACATTTTTTGGTTGATTTATCTTACGTCAAAGTTACAGTATGAGATGATGGTGTGTTTGTTACCTGTCGTTCCAACTAACAGGGTTTCCAAAAAATCTGTGGATGTAGGAATATTCTTCCTAAACACAGTTTTCATATGAACTCGGACAAAATCCCTACATGAAATTCTTTACTTCTAACCTCAATGGTTGCAGAAAGCATAGCTTAAATAGACTTGGAACAAAACTAAAGATGATGTTCTGTGTTTTTTGTACATTTATTTTAAAATAATTTTGTTGCTTTTTTTTTGCTGTGTAGTGTCTATTAATATAAATTGGGTAGAATATACAAGGATCTTAATTAAAATTATTCAGTGGAATTCTTTTAAAAGTAAGTGCATGTTCCTCATATAAGCATTTTTAATGCAGATTTTATGATACACTGCAGCAAGACAATTCTATTTCTTAATGTGAATCATATGTATTTATTTTACATTTAGTTGTTTAGTTTAGTTTACATTAACACTACAATATTTTAAAACATGCCCTGCTTTTACAAAAGTTGAAAAAAAAAAGCAAAAAAAAAAAAAAAAAAAAACTGCATTAATTTACCTCTCTTTTTAATACTTCCAATGAAAGGCAGGATATAGTACAGGTGTGTCCTTTTCTGTTCTCTTCTCTTCAGTTTCCTGGCTAGACAAGTACTCCTGTCATGTCAAACCAGTTTTCAAGTTAACCCTTAAAGTAATTTGTACACTTCACAGTCATTGTGAGTGTGAAGAATGTGTTGAGACCGTTGAAATGCCTTTTTTTTAATTCAGTGCTATGACAATCAAAATGACCAGTTGAGCATGATATGGGCTAATATTATACACAACAGAAATACTGAAGAAATGGACAGTTTTTTTTTAAGTTGTAATATTAAACTGGTAAAGTTTTCTATGATCTCAAATTGGTGTCCAATGGAGCTAAGTGAGCACAAGTTCTGTAACTGAGATTTTCCTTAACGCTATCATAGTTTCTATATTTTTAACATATCTAATTGAAACTAAATGTTTTTGGCTATGAACTGGAGTTTAGAATAGGGTTTCTTATTTTTAGCAAGTTCTAAAATATTCCATTTGGACAATAAACAAGAAACTAATCCGAAATCCTCTTAAATCAAAATTTATTCATTAAGAGCTACTGAAAACTGTACATTTTTCTGACTATCAGGATCTATAGCACAAATCTTTCTTCCATATCTATTTATTCAATCTCTTGCCACTGCTGTAGACACATCACATAGATGTGATGGCAGTTCATTTAAGGCATGGAGGTTTACAGCATTGCCAGTTAACATGTTTTAGAATGGATAAAGAATATTGTGGAGAAAACCGCATCCAGAGAATCTCCTCAAGCTTGTGGAAGAAATATGCAAAGACAGCACCAAATCTATTCTTGTGTGGATTGCAAAGTGTCCAAAAGAGCAATAAAATGCATAGTGCTTCCATTCTGCTGAACAATACGTAGTCATATTAATAAATTACCTTTTAAACTGCAGTGTTTAGCATACAGCAACTGTATATTCATAAATATGAAAAGTCAATTATATACAATTAAATTATCTAGTATGATGCTTGCTGTCCTTGTAAAGAATACATTATTTTACTTTTCCAGAAGATAAGAATGAAAGATTTTTTTAGTGTAAACATTTTATGCTCGTAGTGTATTTATTGACAATAGAATTAAACTGTTACACTGTATTTTTCTGATGGAAATCTTTTTTTTTTTTTTTACCCCACATACTGGAAGTAGTTTTTTGCTTATGTTCTGCTCAAATTGTATTTTAACAAACAAATAATAGCATTTATCAGTTGCAAGCACTGTTTACCATCTAGTGTATATGTAGCATGCTTTCAATCACATCTCTTACCATGGAATTCTTTCTTTTTCCCCCTCAAGATCATCATGAATGAAGAAGAGCAGTTTGAGAATATTGATCTTAATGATGACAATGTTTGCAGTGTGTGCAAACTGGAAACAGAGACGGGAACATTGTCATTTTGTCATATATGCTTTGACCTTAGTATAGAAGGTAAGGAAAAAACCTTTTCTGTTCCAATGATAAACTCCCAATTAATTATACTTTTATAGGTTCATTATTGTCATGTGTACATAGTACAAGGAAATGTAGTTTTTGTGCTTGGCCCCGTAGTGCCTAAAGAGATTTCAGTGCCATAAATAATAAATATACATGCAGTGGTATTGTTAACCAATTCTTTTTAATAGCTGTACAAGTCTAACACAAATTTCAATACAATTGAAATGGACAGATGCTATTTTCACAAAGTCTATGAGAATTTTTTTTAGTTTTATTTTTAATGATATTGCCTTTTATTTAACCAATTTTATCATTGCTAAATCGGTTTTTAGACCTACTGAGAAACTGTAACATTTTCTTATAATAAAAATGATTCATTATATAACATTTTTATTTTATTGCAAATCAGACATATTTTACTGCTTTATAGTATTAGTGTATCATGTTTGATTGTCAAATTCATATCTGAACATCAAATACATTTCAAGTACAGTATATTAGTCATAATATATAGAATAAAATCTGTTAGTACTAAGATTGCCACATTAACTTGGCCATCTTTGTTTGTTATTTAAAGGAACAGTATACTTGTATTGTCATCGATGAAACAAACTTCTATTCAATGTGAAGAAGTATTTTTTTTTTCTTTGCTTTTTACTAGATTTGTTCTGATCAGTGGAGCTTCATTATGGCTTGGCACATTCTCATCATCCTGTCAGTCAGCCCAGTATGTGGCTTTCTAAACTTGGCCTTTCATTTGACAGACAGCCAACCCATCATAGACTAGCATCATAGTACATTGAAAATATATTTTTGTGATGCTTAAAAAGCAATGGACCTTTATTAGTACAACCTGAGTTCAATTGTTGGTGGCCCAAGTACCAACGTCCTGGGTATTACGTTAATCTGTATCCAGCCCTGCATGTAGGCCCTCCAACCTGCAGGGAAAAACCTGGGGGTTGGTGGCAGAATTGGCACTCCAGCCACCATAAAAACTTCACACGGTTTCCATTCCATCTGAACTAGTGTGGTGCTCAGTTGTCACCCGTTGCATGGCTGCACTCGGGTCCTAATCTGTGATCCTAAGGTGGTTTGTCATGTGATGGGTGCGGCAATGCACTGTATCAGTGCGTGCTCCTAACCTTCTCAAGTACCAAAAAAAAATTCAATACATCAGGGTTCTATAGTTGTCTTATTTGCTTAATCTAACATCATCATCAACAATGCTAATAACTAGGACTTTACAAGGAGGTTTGACTTGGGCTGTTACAGTTGAAGATCACAAATCTTTTACCTATATGAATTAAATACTGCAGTTGTATCAAAATAAACAGATTTTCACTATAGCCCTTACCTTTTTTGATTTAAAAAAAAAAAAAAAAAAAAAAAAAAAATCTCAACATATGTTTCATTAGTTAAATTAAATATATCACTTTAAAGTGGACTTGGATGTTCAAGTAGGGTCCTGTATAATAAATTCTCATGTAAACAAGATTGGTAATTTATTTTGCATTAAAGGAATTTCTCATGTAAACAAGATTGGTAATTTATTTTGCATTAAAAGAATTTAATAGTTGTATGTAATGTAGATGGATGATTTTGAAACTGGCCATTTTAATCTCTTATTCCTTAAACTATAAGAGAAGTGCAGCGCTAGCTAATTGTGCTCCTTCGAGCATGAGTTTTTGTATTGCTAAGCAGTGCTCTATGAAATATGGTTTAGCATGCTACCATGTTGACCATCTCAAATTGCTTGCCTATATTCAGTTCTTTCCATCTCTTTCAGCTTCTGTCATTTCTGTCATGTTGTTGTGCCTGCATTGCTTTTTAAGTTTGTGTTTGTTCTTGCTCTGGTCATCCTTGTTATTTTTTTCTGATTCATGGATAAGTCAATTTCTGTTTGTTTCAAGTACTTCTGAGATTATCTGTTATTGGTTTGGTCCAGCTCTGGCTTACTATTAAACATCAGTTGGTACTTCATGTTTACAAATCCGGTACCATACCATGCCATTTTCAGAACTTGGTTAATCCTGAACAGGTTTGTGGGCAAAACGAGCCTAACCAGAATGTCCAGAAAAAATCTGAGGAGAATGTGTAGGCCCCCACAGAACACTTGGGCCACAGCAAAATTTAGTTAAGGACTTTATGTAAAAGAAAAAGGAAAAAGCACCAAACTTTCAAATTGCTTTAACTTTTTGCACTCCTTTTTAAATAGGTATTTAGCGATCAGTTTAGCCAGTGCACAAGCATGTAGTAGATAAAATGAATAAAGGCATAAAACTAGCAGCAGGTGGCTTGTAGCACATGGGCCTTGTGGCTGGTAGTATGCAGGAGCTGCTGAGAAAGAGAGAGAAATAAAGTTGCTGAGCTGGCAGGTGCGTATCACAAGGCTAGGTGGTCCTAGCACAGCACAACTTTCAAAGATACATTAGAGACGATATGTTTTAAAGTGAAAAAAACGATATGGATACCAAATTGTTGTGTAAAAAAAAAAAAAAAAAATAATAATAAACACCAAGAGCTGTTGTAATGAAAAATCAGCTAAAGAAAATTTAAAGGGATGGCTGTATGCAAGTACGTTCACATAACTAGTTACATTGTTAAAAGTTGTTTATCTCTTAAAATACTGTATTAAACACAATTTTAGAATGTACTAGGGGCGAGTTCAATACTGTTATTTACAAATTGATTTGGAATGCTTTCAACAGGCAACAAATTAGTAAATGTAAGTTTATTTTGCCTGGTAAAATATATGAAAAGTGACATAGTTTAGATAGCACAGCATGCAGGCAACTATCAAAACACACAAACCTAACTGTTTAAATAGACAAATCAGCATTCTGCCAATATTTTGCAGTGTTAAAGGGAATGAAGGATGGTGTCTGCTTTGTTGGAACTGCAAAGTCAGTGCATTTCATAAAGAACTTATTGTAGCTGATGTATTTTTTTGTATTTCCAATATTAATTGGTATTAATAAGTCGGTTCCATACATGGTGTGTATAAGTGGAAAATAAATGAAATTTTTATGATGCTGGCCAAAAAATGAGCCCACACAGAGTTTTTTCCTTTTTCTTTTGGTCTTGTATCTGGCAAGGAAGCTTGTAAGTTTTTGAGTACTGGTTACGAGTGAGATGCCATTATCTGGAGCGATCTTTACCAGTTGGATTGGGGGTTTTGGCCTTGGGTTGTCTTGGGTTCAATTTAATGGTGGGAATTTGGTGTTGTTACTGGGCATCTTCTGAAAGCTGAGGAAGAAAGAGAAGATAACATTAACCAAAGGACCCCCTCTCGCCCAAAAGTGGTATTGCTTATCTTGGTTGAACCCGAAAGACAATCCCCCAGCCACACATGTGTGACAGTAGTTATAATATAAGGAGTGCAGAAAGTAAAGGGAAAATGCTTTTTTTTTTGTCCTTTGACAGCCAAGTACATGGATACGTCACTGTTCAAATATTGTACTGTATACATACACATCAAATCATGGGGGCATAGGAACAATGAACAGGTCTATGTTCTTGCTGGCCACAGTAAGACAGTGTTGATGGGTAGGTGCCAGCAAGAAATAAGATGAGGACTGAAGACAGTTGATGTTTTTCTTTTTTAGTAAAGATTGCACTGCAGAAGGGTCTGTGGCTTGTGATAAGTTTATGAGCTTTTGACAATGGCGTCCTGTATTTCATCTGATTAACAGAGACAACAACACAAAACAGTTTCCAGAACTAATTGTCTTGGTGCTGCATTAGATTAAATGTTCGGTTTAGATTTCATTTGTAACATATATATACACATAACAAGAGATAATACAGTGAAATGCAATTCAGTGAGCAGCCTTATTGTGCAATAAAATTAAAATATACATTAAAAATATTACATATTAAAAGGTATAGATTTAAAGTACTGAAGTAATTGTAATTGTATAACACACATACACATTAGAGGTATAATTGTTAAATAATTTTTAAATAATAAAGAGTTAAATATAAATGATTGACTATTTCTACATTTTTGAGGAAGATGACCATTTATTTTTTATTTTATTTTATGGGAAATTTAAGCTCTGTCATTTTATTTTCTTGATCTGAGACAACGTAGGATCCTGCTAGATTTTAACCATATAAACTGGCTGTAAAAAGGGTGAGAGGAGTCCTTGATGTTGGTAATGCATATCCCCGTAATGCACTCAGTTGAGTGTATAATTCTCTGTGTGTGGCCTTTTTTGAACCATTTCCATGTCAGGCAGTGAATCATCTTGCCAGTATGCTTTCAACAGCCACATGGTAGAAAGACTTCAAGACTATTTTTTTTACACATAGCATTTCTTCAGTTGTCTGAAATGATATACAGTAGGTGCTACCTTTTCTTTCTCACCATAAACCCCGTGTGTGAACCATGTTAAGTCACTCCAGATTTGATTCCTGGATATTTGAAATACTCAATCCTTTCCTTTGAAGTACCATTAGTGAACTGAGGTATATACTTGGTTCTTTGCCTCTTGTTCTCCCTGCTGAAATTCATACAACAATTATGTCTCCAGCAAATTTTACAATGGTGTTGCAGCTGTGCCTGGCTACACAATCGTGTGTAGTGAATGCAGCCTCTTAGGGGTGCCGATGTTGGAGCTGGAGGTGTGCTTTCCCACCCTACCTACATGGGGTCTAGCAATCAAAAAGTCCAAGATCCTTTTCCACAGGATGGTGTCCAGGATCCATTTGCATTATGTCTTTTTCCTGAAACCCAGCACCCACTTAACTTTTAATAGAATACCTATTGCTCACTAGTTATTTTTCCTGGGCTTAAATATTTAGAGATGTAAGTGTTCCATTTTTGCATATTTATACAGCCTAGAATATTGCTATAAAGACACGTTTCCAGTTTGTGATGTTGTGACATAGCTTGGATTGCCATAGTTCATTTTTTAAAATTGTTGCACTAACATTAATAGTGTTAATTGCATTCATTACTTCATATAATATTGATCAGTTAAATTTTACCATAAAACTTATTATTATTTTTTTTAATTAAAAAAACACTGGTAAAACTATGTTCAGTTGCTCTGTTATAGTAACTTAGATGCTATCATGTGCTACATAACTTTCTTTTTCTTCCACTTTAAGATATTACACAGTAAATTTTCTTGTGATACCTCTGATATCTAAATATCAAGCATTACAGTAGTTAACTCTATATTTGCACTTAGCTGAGTAGTTAGCTGTTTAGCTTTTAATACTGATGAAGCATTCTGTTGCCTTGCAGCTATAGATAATGAATGGGGATTCAGTTAAGTATTATCTGATACAGAATATAAATAGACTTTATGAGTTTCACTATTGAAATGCACAGATGAAAACGTTGAAATTAGCTAGACCAGTGGTTCTCAAAGTCGGTCCTGGGAACCCCCTATTGCTGCAGGTTTTTGTTCCAATCAGATTCACAATTGGTGATACTAATCAATAACAACTGATCTCATTTAATTAGCTGGTCTTTTTTTCTCTTCTTTTATTCTGCATTCAGAAAAGCACAACACGGTTTTACTTTTTATAAGACTTTTAGAAATATTTCTATTTTTTCTAAAGCTATAAATGCTTAACTCTCTTTTGTTGTTTCCCTATTATTTTCCCCTATTCCTGTGTAGTTTGTTCCCTTCATTTAACCCTAATACTGACAATTAATAACAAGCAGAGTAGATACCCAGGATGTTTTAAAGCCGCAACAACTCCAGTGTCAGATCCACTAGTTACTAAATAATCAATTAAATGACCAGAACACCTGGAAAAGCAGAATGAAAATTAGGATGAAAATACTGTTAACAGCTTAACCATACATCTTATTTTGTACTAGAATTTTCTTGCATCTATAACTATTTAAGGCAAGGTGTGTTTTTAATGGAATTCCAAACTTTAAAATCCATTTCCTAAGGCTGAACACTTGAACATTTGTGACCGGAGCAGTATTGGATTATTCTAGCCATCCTATGTGATTAACAAGATGTTGAATATTTTAAGAACATTTTCAGGTATAGCATGCTGCCTCAGTTGAAAATAGTTAATCTACTGCACAAGTGTACATTTTGTTTCCATGTTGTACAATTGAACAGAACAGAGTAGGAGCAAGAACAAGCACAAGCTCCTACTCTGTTCAATGATTGTATGGATTGGGTGTTGGGCAAGGTCGTGGGGTCCAGCGGCTGTGGGGCATCTGTTGGTGAAAAAAGGTTTGCGGATCTTGACTTTGCTGTGATCTTCACAGAGTCAATGGAGGCGCTCGAGAGACTGAGCGAGGAGTCTGAGTGTCTGGGCTTGTAAGTGTCCTGGATAAAAACCAAGATCCAGGCCTTTATTGACCTCTTGGGCACAGCCATCAGCAGTGTGTCTGTTTGTGGAGAGAGTGTCGACCTTGTTGAGAGGTTTACTTACCTGAGCAGTGACATTCATGTCTCTGGTGACTCTTCCTATGAAGTCAGTACACAGATTGGGAGAGCATGGGAGGTCATGAGGTCACTGGAAAGGGGTGTGTGGCGCTCCTGATATCTATGAAAAAGGACGAAGGTCCAAGACTTTAGAGTCCTGGTGCTTCCTGTCTTGCTATATGGTTGCAAGGCATAGACGCTAACCAGTGACCTGACACGAAGACTGGACTCCTTTGGTACTGTGTCTCTACGGAAAATCCTTGGGTACTGTTGGTTTGACTTTGTGTCAAATGAGCGGTTGCTCATGGAGTCCCGAATGAGGTACATTACCTGCATTGTGAGGGAGCGTCAGTTACGGCACTACGGCCATGTGGCGCATTTCCCCGAGGGTGATCCAGCTCGTAAGATCCTTATTGTTGGGGACCCGAGTGGCTGGACCAGATCAAGGGTTCGCCCACGTAACACCTGGCTGCGGCAGATAGAGGGTCATTTCCAGTGGGTGGGACTGGACCGTGTATCTGCCTGGAGGGTTGCAAACCGGGATCCCGAGTTGTTTCGTTGTGTAGTGGGTGCGGCAACGCACTGTACCAGTGCATGCTCCCCAACTTGTCTTGACTTATTGTACAATAATGTAATGACTCTGCTCTGCATCAGCATTTGCAGGCAAGTACAGTAAACAGTTCAAAGTTACTGTGCTTTCTCACCTTTTCAATCCTAACATTTTGTTAAAAGGACCATTTTTATAAGCGGTTTCTGGATGCTCTCTACATGGTACATGTCTCTGACTAGGTTCTGATGCTGTCCCCTCTGTACAGTCATCCCTACAGTGTGGAATACCCTCTGTATTTAATGTGCTCTTCCAGGATTTTGAAAGTGGTTTTTCCATTTATTATCATCATAATGCTGCCTGTAATTTTGATTACTTTCACTTGTAATTGGTGTTGCCTCTATCTCTTTTGTTTTTTTTTTTAATTCATAATAAAGTATGCTTTCTTACCTTATTTATATTACGTTAAATGACGAGTGGATACGATCGATTAACTTTTGCCATTCTTGCTGTCACTGCCCCAGATGCTTTACAACAAACACTATTGTTTCTCATGTTTGCTTTGTAGATTTGCTGCAAAAGTTAGCTAAATTGCTTGCTTGTGGGTGTGTGCAATTTTGTGCATGTTAGATGGTGGTTATGGCAATCTGGTGCATTATAAGTAACAGTCATTAAAAGTGACAGCTAAAATCATACATGATAAACTGTCTTTTGTTTTTATTGAATTGTTTTTGATTAGGAATGTACTGCATGGACCAAAGATCCAACAAATATGGTAGCCCGTTGGGCTTTGTGAGTCTGTAGTTTGGTTGTCGTGAAATTTAAAACGGGTAATCCCAGGCAACCGGATTACTGAATGGTTCCTGCTATAGGTAGTTTGGGATTGGTCGCTGAATTAGCCGTGGTATATTTTTATGGCAGCACACCTATCCATATCATCTTGAAGAACACAACCACTTTTTGTTAAAAGCAACTCCAATTTCTTGGTACCTGCTGTTTCAGGGTTGCCATTTCAAGTTTTCACAAATTTTTCTTTAGCACGTAAAACTTTTATTGTTCAGTCACTGAGTTTTCCAGTCTCTTGTGCCAATTTAAATGTTTTTAGGCTTTCCACGTTTTTAACACCTAACTCTGTGCTTTCTTTCTTTGATCCCTGTTGAATTCCCAGTTTATGTGACCTTAACCTAACCTAAAAAAACTTTGTGTAAAGTAGTATTTGCCTTTGTGCCATTTTCTTTTTTGTTTTCATATAAACCAGATATTTTACCAGAGGTTGTAAATCAGTGAAGAGTCTGAATATAAGAAAGTATTGCATACAGTGCAATGAACCTAACATAGAAGATGCCTCTCATTACGTAACTGGTTAATAGCAAGAGTAAAACGTGTTATAAATAGTATGAAGGTAAAGATGTCCAACGTTTATTTCAGTTTATACTTTAGATGATTTTTACCTTTGCTTTCTAAACACCAAAATGTTTCTTGATGGTGTGAAGCTTTTTTGGTTTTCAGTCCAGCTATTTTTACATTTCTTGCCACACTGATTAGATGTGTTTGGAAACAGCTTTTCGTAATTTTTATTACACTGCAATTTGTATTTTAGTTTAATCCTTCTAGGCTATTCAAGCTATCTTATATATGATATATAGTTTTGTTTGCATTAGGTGACATTTACAGTATGTGTTTATATTACATCACTAAAGTTTAATTGAGGTATTATGTCCTGCATGATGTTAGCATCATAATAGCCTTGTATTTTTTTAATGCATCTTGCATGTTAAGCCTAAAAGGCCATACCACTTTGCTTCTGCTAGAAATGTTGTAGTTTTTGCATTCTCTTGAGATATATTAGTCAGCCTTATGAGTTGTTTTACCTGTGTCTGTAGCTCAGGTAACAGCTGGTGTTGTCTTGTTTAAATAGTTATTCTTATGTCATATATTAAGCGTCATCTTTGTCCATAATTTAAAAAACATTTTAGCGTCAGATGCATGTAATTAGTAAAAATGTTGAGCGGGCATCATAGGTTTAGTATAGTGCACTGTAAATGTTGCATATGGACAACTTAAGCTATAATGTATGTCATTAGGCAGTACTAATTGTAGTTGATTGTAGTCAATGTAAAATTAGTGTCTCACATCATAATCTTTATTACATAACCTCCATAAGAATCTAATAAAGTACAAGTGCAGTGTTTGTATTTTAAAAGAAATTTTACCCAGTTATACCACTCATATAAATGCTGCGTTCTCAACCTAATTCCCTCCAGTTTTTCAGTCAGCACTTATTTTATATAGTGTTGTTAGAGGTTAGCACCTTCACAAAGTACTTTACAAAGCAGAATTTTACATACAGTATAAACTACAAATACATTAATCTGAGACTTGGTTTTTAATCTTTTGGTTCTCTTTCCACATTCAGTTGTATTCTTTAAAATCAACTTTCCAGTTGTCTCAAATCTTAATCTGTTTGACACTTTGTGCATCAGATATGTTTCTAAATGAAAATAAAGTACACTAAAGATACTGAGACACATAACCTATTAACTGTGGGCAGTATAGAATGGACACATTCGATAAGTCCACTATAAAAGTACAACCTCCTAAGGTATTAAACATATCTCTGGGTTGCTACAAGAGAATTTTAAAGTGTCCTTATTATTCTGTGTCCAATAGGGCATCATTATAGCTTACTAGGACAGAAACCCCTGGTACTAAACCCACCATTCATTTGAACTGTATGTTTAGCATTATTACTTTTAAGCAGCAAGTTAGTAATTCTTTTATTTTTATAGTATAATTAATAGAGTAGACCATCACACAACTGGTCACAAATTCCAGTACAGTATCTGGAAAATAAGTGGGCAGCACTGCTAACTTCCTCATGGATCTAGCATCTTGAAGCTGATTCCAGCATCTAGACATTGTCTGTTGTACATTTTCCATCTTCTCCTTTTGCTTGTGAGTTTTTTTTTTTTTCTGAGTAGCCCAGGTGTCCATCTGCATCCTCACAGATGTATAGATTAGGGTAGCTGGTAGCTCTAAATTGGCCCAAGTGTTAAAGTCAGTGAGTCTTACTGTAAACTGCTGCCAAGCCTAAAGCTGTTTCCTGCCTTGCACCCACTGCTTCTGGGATAGACTCTAGCCTTCCATACTTATGAATTGAATCAAGCTGGGTTGAAAAAGCTGTTATTTTTTTACTTTTTACAGATTTTCTTTTGGCATGAAGGCTCTGTGATTAGCACAGCTACCTCATTGAACTAGGAAATGTAGTATGGTCATTATCTGGGTGACATTTGCACCTTAACCTAGTGTTTGCATGGGTTTTACTCCATGCAGACACAAAATGTACTTTACTTCCCACCCCCTCCTATGCAGACACAAAATGTACTTTACTTCCCACCCCCTCCTATATCCCAAAGATGTGCAAATTAGTTTATGGCTCTGAATTGGCCTAACAAAGGAGAATAATGATAAACTGGTGCTGCAGGGAAATGCCAGCTTCCTGCACCACTCAAGTGGATAAAAAGAATCTGGGAGGAAAAACATTTTTATAGAATTTTTTTTAATAGTTTTTACATCATATATCAGTGATAAGGGCACATTTTGGTTTACAAATTAAGCTTTATTTTTCCACGTTGCCTAGCTGTGTGTAGTTTTACACATACAGTTGTTATGTATAGGTCAGTGTCTATCCTAGGCAGATGTGTTTTTTTTTTTGTTATTCATGCAGTGCCATATATATGAATTTGTAAATAATACAAAGCTTTATTTTCTCAGACCCTTTTAATAATAGAAAAAACAATAAATTGAATGCTTACGAAAATTCAAGTCTTTGAAATTCTTCGTGACAGTTTATTCCCCCCCATCCCCCCTCTGTTTTCTTAGTTGGTACCATAACAGACATAACTGCCTGCCAGTAGTGCATGTTGTCATTCCAGGGAACTGATATTGAGTGATGATCAAAGCAGTTCTTGCTGTGATAAAGCAGTGCTAGATTGTAACTGCCTGCAGAAAGTACATGGGCTTATTTGTAATTGAATATTGTATAAACCAGCTTTTTAGCCTGTCTTTCAAATAGGACTGAAAAATGAGTCTTAACATTTCAAATATAAACATGAATTTCACTGAAGAACATCCATCCATCCATTTTCCAACCCGCTGAATCCGAACACAGGGTCACGGGGGTCTGCTGGAGCCAATCCCAGCCAACACAGGGCACAAGGCAGGAACCAATCCTGGGCAGGGTGCCAACCCACCGCAGGACACACACAAACACACCCACACACCAAGCACACACTAGGGCCAATTTAGAATCGCCAATCCACCTAACCTGCATGTCTTTGGACTGTGGGAGGAAACCGGAGTGCCCGGAGGAAACCCACGCAGACATGGGGAGAACATGCAAACTCCACGCAGGGAGGACCCGGGAAGCAAACCCGGGTCTCCTAACTGCGAGGCAGCAGCGCTACCACTGCGCCACTGTGCCGCCCCACTGAAGAACATTGAAATGGAATTATGTGTATTAAATTTATTTATTTACCTTTCTGACAGAATTGAGTAAAATGTGGGATCCAATCTTGAATTAGGCATCAGTTCAACAAAGGCCAGACTCACATCCCCCTCCATATTCATTCATATCAGATCCTCAAGAGGATATTATTATTATTACTACTACTAGCCTACTGCTACTACTACTATAGCAATGCATTTCTGTAACAATGGACAATTAAGACAGTTAATATTAACGTTATCATTTCATCAGAATATTCAATAAGTAAAATACTTTAAAATAGGGTTCCTACTGGTTCTTCATCCATATGTTATCTGAAGATTGGTGTTTCCACATTAATTGAATTATTGGTTAGCACAAAATGCAAAATGCTTCCAATGAGGAAGCAGAGCCTGGGGACTCAGAGGTGGGCTCCCCCATCTCTGGGACTGAAGTCACCGAGGTGGTCAAAAAACTCCTTGGTGGCAGGGCCCCAGGGGTGGATGAGATACGCCCGGAGTTCCTCAAGGTTCTGGATGTTGTAGGACTGTCTTGGTTGACACGTCTCTGCAACATCGCATGGACATCAGGGACAGTGCCTCTAGATTGGCAGACCGGGGTGGTGGTCCGAGGGTGTGTTCCAACTACAGAGGGATCATGCTCCTCAGCCTCCCTGGAAAAGTCTATTCGGGGGTTCTGGAGAGGAGGTCCGTCGGATAGTCGAACCTCGGATTCAGGAGGAACAGTGTGGTTTTCGTCCTGGTCGTGGAACAGTGGACCAGCTCTACACCCTTAGCAGAGTCCTGGAGGGTGCATGGGAGTTTGCCCAACCAGTCTACATGTGTTTTGTGGACTTGGAAAAGGCATTCGACCATGTCCCTCGGGGAATCCTGTAGGGGGTGCTCCGGGAGTATGGGGTACCGTATCCCCTGATAAGGGCTGTTCGGTCCCTGTACAACCGGTGTCAGAGCTTGGTCCACATTGCCAGCAGTAAGTCGAACCCGTTTCCAGTGAGAGTTGGACTCCACCAGGGCTGCCCTTTGTCACCGATTCTGTTCATAACTTTTATGGACAGAATTTATAGGCGCAGCCAGAGCGTTGAGGGGGTCCGGTTTGGACCTATTCAAAATTGCTAATATGACAGAATACTTTGAGAACATGTAGGGAAACCAGACTGTCTTAATAATAAAACTGTGCAGATATGGAGATAACATTTATAGATTCTACACAGAGAGACGGACAGAGTTAGGAATTGCACCCTATGCTGTGGAGTTGTTAGATAGCACCACCATACTGACATTTCAGTACCGTCAAAAAGAAAAACATAAATGCACATGGACATCTGAGAAATGTTGTTTTATGCCATAAGTTATGAATTTTGTAGTTGATAATTATCTTTAAAGTTTTTTTTGTTCTTTTTTAAATGTTACTATACTAATAATAAAATAGACACAATATCCTTTATATGCACTGGGGCTATGACCTTTGTAAATGAGAAGACTTTTTTTAATAAGATTTTACATAATATCAAACATATTACTTTGTTAATATTTTTTCCTGTTGTCGTTATCAAAATCAGCCCTGCAGTGTACAAAGTCAAGTGTTGACAGGGCTTGGAGAAAGTTCATCTTGCATTGCATTTAGGAGTCTCAGTGCTTGTTTATTTTTGTTTTCATCTGACAGTGCCTTGAACAAGCTGGACATTTTCTGCTGAAGCTAAATGTCAGTTTAACTAATTTTAATAAAAATTATTGTGGCACACACAATGCTTCCATGCTAAAGAAAAATAGATACAGTTTAAGTTGCTGGGAACAGATGCTTCCATGAGCCAGTGTTTAATTTGATTTATTTTTAGACATATAATGAGACTTGGGTGTAAGCTAATCCAAAACAGTCTGCTAAACCATGTAATGGTTTAAGAACTGTTTGACACTTCCTGAGATTATGCCAAGATAGGCTCCAAATGCTTAACACTGCAGCTGCTCATTTTTTCTCTTATTTTGGAGACTGGGAAATATTTTATTATAATTTATTCAAGGAGCGTTTTTTCCTCTGTTTTGTAAAAGAGGTTTGAGTTTTAGAGACAATATAATAATAGATTTTTTTTTATGTTTTTACTATTTTAACTAAACAATAAAACACATGCATGTTCCAAAGGAATAAAGAATCATAAATACATTTACAGTATTTTAAAATGATCATTTGAGACATTTATTCGTTTTTTTTTTTTTTTTTTATCGGTCTTAACCCATGAATTACAGCATGGACTGTCATATCAAAGTGGTTTGTGTAACATAATAAAAATTAACTTCTGCTTATATAAACTGTGCTGTTGAATAGTCCATATACAGTATTCTTTTGGTGTTTTAGTGTTTGCCTACTGTAGGTCAACCTAGATAAGAAGGTGGTTTGACTTCAAGACTGATGGGTGCTTTCACACTACTTAGAATCAGAACTTGTGCTGGAAAGATTTGATTTTCATCCAAGGTTTAAATGCAATGTGAAGAGAACAGAAGACCAAATAATTTTAAAAGCAAATCCACAACATGGTTGCTGGAAAAGCAATACTCGAGAATAGGGCTGCAATTAATGATTATTTTGGTAGTCAATTGTTCAATTTTTTTTCGATTAGTCACGATAATTTCATGCCTGACTATTTTGATGCCTGCGACCTGTGGTTGCACATCCTGTTCTGGGCTCCAGTGCATGTCTTGCCTCATCTGCCACCTGTGAATGTCACCCTGATGTCTCTGCATTAACATGATTTAAATTAATAATAATCAAATTAAAATACAACCAGTGAAACATATGAATTTGTAAATAATCAAGATGTTTTACACTGCCTGGCCAAAAAAAAAAGTCACCACCTGGATTTAACTAAGCAAATAGGTACAAGCCTCCTATTGGATAATTACTGCATGGGCGATTATCTTTCAGCTGGCAACAAGTTATTTAACCCCAACTGGTGCAATGAGTTGCTTCTCATTTCTTAAACAACCATGTCGAAAGACACATCTCGTGGTCGTGGAAAAGATGTTAGTCTGTTTGAGAAGGGTCAAATCATTGGCATGCATCAAGCAGAGAAAACATCTAAGGAGATTGCAGAAACTACTAAAATTGGGTTAAGAACTGTCCAATGCATTATTAAAAACTGGAAGGATAGTGGGGACCCATCATCTTCGAGGAAGAAATATGGCCGGAAAAAAATCCTGAATGATCGTGATCGGCGATCACTTAAACATTTGGTGAAATCAAATCGAAAAAAAACAACAGTAGAACTCAGGTCTATGTTTAATAGTGAAAGTAAGAGCATTTCCACACGCACAATGTGAAGGGAACTCAAGGGATTGGGACTGAACAGCTGTGTAGCCGTAAGAAAACCACTAATCAGTGAGGCAAACCGGGAAAAAAAGGCTTCAATGTACTAGGGAGCATAAAGATTGGACTCTGGAGCAATGGAAGAAGGTCATGTGGTCTGATGAGTCCAGATTTACCCTGTTCCAGAGTGATGGGCGCATCAGGGTAAGAAGAGAGGCAGATGAAGTGATGCACCCATCATGCAAGATCTTGGTGAAAAATTAATGCAACACTGGATGGAACTAAATCTTGTGACATTGCAGAAGCTTATCGAAACAATGCCACAGCGAATGTGTGCCGTAATCAAAGTTAAAGGTGGTCCAACGAAATATTAGAGTGTGTGACCTTTTTTTTTTGGTGGCGACTTTTTTTTGGCAAGGCAGTGTATATTACTGTGACCATCACAATAAAAAATAAATACATTAAACAATACAAACTAAAGTGCACATAGTCTTTAAACAAAAAAAGTGCATTTAACTTGGTGTTTAATTTAACCACTGGTGTGTCTTAAAGTCCAAAAATTTAAATAAAGCTTCATTTCAAATAAAATAAAACAATAATGTACAGTTTATAAAAGATTCAGTTCATATATTCCTGATTGCAGTGCAGGAAGGTGAGCATTTCAACGTACATGCTCTGGTGTGAGGCTGGCTCTCTTTTTGAGACAATGTTCCCAGCTGCTGAGAAGAGACGCTCAGAGGGGGTAGTGGTAGCAGCCTAGCAGGAATACACAAGAATGATTTTGCAGACAGAGAAAGATGTTTTAATCATCACACTCTGAAGGAAAAGTGTTGTAGTTTATCACATCATGTACTATATTATGCCAAAATAAAAAATAACGGGCTAAAATATGTAACAAGCTAATTACTGATATACTCCAAAACACAAGTTACCTAACACTAGTTTAGAGATGGTTTGCTATTCATATGAACTGAAATATTATATGAAAAAAGAAGAAAAAAAAAAAAACTAGGACGGCTCAGCTACTCCTATTCACTTGTTTACTATAGCTCCAAACACGCTAGCAAACATAACTGAAATTATATTCACTTAACCCTTAAACTGCCGGAACCGGCTATAGTCGGTTTCCAGTGCAATTTTGAAGCATGCCGAAGCTGAGTACATTCGGCGACGTACATTCATTGAATTCCGCAACCGGCTAAAGTTGCTTCTCAGTACAATTTGCCAGCACGCTGGAGCTGATCAGTCAGTGCCATATATTCGGTAAGCAGCCAGGTCACGACCACTGCTGTCCCCAGCAGAACTGCAGCACCACTGTCTCTAGGATTGAGCCGCTGCACTAGACAAGCCTGCAGTCATCAGCGTTTACCTCTGTGTGTTTGTGTGCAGCCAGTTCAAGAGCAATTGGCTTGGTGTTTTACTGAATTTCATCAATGGCTTCAGTTGCATCTTGAACATATAATAGATTATTGCAGTAGTTTTTACAGTTCATTTGCAGTGTGTAAAATGATCAGTGTTGCAGTACTTGTGATGCTCTTTGCATGAAAAAAAAATACGTGTTCCATTAAAATTTCACATTTTCTTTGTGAATTGTGACGTTTACTTAAAAAGTGCAGCTAAAAAGTATTTGGCATCCAGGGGTGCATTAACCCCCAAGTATGTGTCGGTTTAAGGTTTAACTATCATTGTCAAAACATTGATATACACATTATAGTACAAACATCAACGTTAACACGTGACACTAACTTTACTCGCTAAAACTTACCTCTCAAGAGACGGCAGCATCCATAGCTCCAGGATGCTTGCGCTTCAGATGTTCATCCATCGCGGTGGTGCTGCCGTGAAAAGAAAGCTCCGCTTTGCATAATTTGCATTCAACTTTTTTTCTTTTTCGGTGAAGTGTTCCCACACTTTAGAATGTTTCTGTCTCAGTTTTTTTCATCTCTGTCGCCCTCCTCTATCTGAACGTGCAACCACGTTTATTTTCCTCTACATTCTTCTTCTCCTCAGACGTTCTTCTTCGTTGGTAGGACTGTGTGCAGTCTTGACAAACAACAACAAACGATACTGCCCCCAGACGTTCATGTAGTGCATTGCAGTTACAAAAACCAATGTGGTTCTTTGTGACTGGAGCCTCTATTGAAGGTTCTGTTTATGACGCGTCGACAATAAAAAATCTGCGTCGATTTTTTGTAGTCAACATCTTCGATTAGTCGACTAATCGTTGCAGCTCTACTCAAGAAAAGTGATCGCAAAATATTCCAACTACTGTAGGATTGTTTTCATGTGAAAATACATGAAAACAATCCTACAGTAAAGTATAGTAAAACATTCCATCCAACCATTATTCAACCCGCTATATCCTAACACAGGGTCACGGGGGTCTGCTGGAGCCAGTCCCAGCCAGCACAGGGTGCAAGGCAGGAACAAACCCCGGGCAGGGCGCCAGCCCACTAGTAAAACATTTTTAATATGAAAAAGTAGCACCCAAAAACAAGTTTCATTTAATTTTTTTTGATGTTTGCAGATTATATTAGCATCAATCATACATACTGTTTTTTGGATCCGGTAAACTCTATATAGATTTAACATTAATCAATTATCTTATTTTATGCTGAATATTCAGTATGTCAGGTCAGTCTGTAACACAACACTGTTCGAATTTTGCTTGTTTTCAAAGACTTTAAATAAAAATATTAGGTATATTTGTCCAAACTACTTATGACTTCAGAAGTGTAATACTGAGGCAACAAGGAATACATCAAGTAAAAATATAGCAACACTTCCAGTATCATTCTCTCCTGTGTAACATTTCAGACACCTGGTATTTCTTTTTCCTTCCTTCCTTCCTTCCTTCCTTCCTTCCTTTAAATCTTTTTTCTTCTGGAAATCACTTGCTACTCTCAATGATTTTTTTTTTGAAAGAAAAAAAAAAATTTAAAGAGTGCCCCATGCTTGAGATCAATTTGATTCCTGTTTTTGCCTTCTTTAGAATTAGCTTGCTTCATGGTACCATAACACTGTCTTGTATAAATAACTCTGACGTGAAGTACTGCTTCAGACTGAAAAATAAGTTAATAAATAAAATATCAGAAAACACTCTGTGCATAATAATAGCTGATATAAATCTTGACTGTATGCAGTAAAACTGATTTTTAATGGTGAGATTACATCTGTAACAATCTGAGGTTTCATAAACCATTAAGATATATTAATAGTTTAATGGCAGTCTTTTAAATTTTCATATGCTGGCTTGATGGTGAAGAAATACAAAAGTAAGTATTGTTAAAGTCCTTAATGAATAAAGAACAAAAAAAAAAAAAAGTTTCCCAATAATCACACATTGAAGTTTACTGTTGTTGTTATTACTGATGTGTGTGAGTGTGTGTGTGTGTGTGTGTGTGTGAATGAATCGTTTTTTTCACTGTACTGAACTGAAGTTTACGGTTACTATCTTGACATTATAAGGATGAGAACAGAATTCTGTGTTCATCAGAATGTCATGAATTCCAATGTTACACTGTCAAACATTTTTCTTTTTTTAATAAATGTTAGAATGTATACTTCTTTTTAAATGTGTTGCCTATTACTTACTGGTAGTATACCATTACTGTTCTATTGAGTATATGTTTCCCATTAGTTTATTAGATCAAACCTAAGGTCACTTTACTAATGGAGTGGAGGGTAGCTATAAACATTTATTTTGTGCTTGGTTAAAGATTAAAATGTTATGCGGTGTTCAATTAGGAGCATTGCTGCATTTTCTAGGTGCATCTCCAGGAGACTTTTTTCAAGATGGCATTTAAAAGACTTAAGTAGATCTGATTTTCTGGTTCATGCCTTTGGGGAGTTAGGTCTTATCCAGGGCCAATGCCAAAAAACATTAAAAAAATCTTTGAGTAGTGAGAATAGCGCCGTAAAAGTGTGAAGAATTATTACTATCTATCTATCTATCTATCTATTATTATTATTATTAAAATCTAATCTGTGTGGATTTTACTGATGAGCAGTAGTCCTTCACCTATAATTGGTTAGAGCTATAAATTAAGTCCCTCCACAGGAAAATGATCTGATTTAGTGCTAAAACTAAAAACCTCAAAATGATACAATGGTGAGAACTGCTTCCCCACTGAGATGTTTTAATGACACTGCTATCCTCGTGTGAATCATGATTAAATTGCGATGTGTAGTGCCACTGTTAATGTTCATAGTGGATTCCGATTTGTAGGATCTAATGTAGTTGATAAAGATTTCACTTTCAGGTACATCGTCAGTTATAAGCTTCTGTAGATATTCAGTATATGAATGTAAAGGAGGCAGTCTAATTTGACCCTTTTGACAACAACGTGTAAATGTATAACTTGTATTGCCAGTTGTTTCTTCAGGGAAGTGAACTGAATGACAATGATTGCAAATGACATTCATTAATCCGAATGAATTTTCCTGGTGTATGTTTTGCTTGTGCCGTTTGAGAGGCGCGTTGTTGCATGTGTAGTATTTGGGACGTGTTGTTTTGGAGCTGTAATCGATTTGCCTGTACTGTGTGAGAAGCCCGTTGTAGCCTTCGCTGCCATCAACGTATGTCTGAGACGGGAGGTGTTTCGTTTTGAATCCGTGCCTGTTGCGATGCAGCACTTTGATTGATAGTTTGCGTCATGTGGATCTAGGATGTAGATTTGTGCATATTAAATGAAGTATTGTAGGATCTAATGCAGTTCATAAAGGTTTTACTTTTAGGTACATCGTTAGTTAAAAGCTTTAGTTGAGCTTTGCGTTTTTGGAGTCGAGTCATTTTTTCTTTTAGAAATATGGATAAGTAATAAGGAGTATTGCACTCACTGTTAATATGGAGCCTTTTCTGTGGTTGAACGGTTAATAGTGCCTTATTGTAATGAGATCCACCTATGCTGCATAGCCGTCTATTTTGTTGTTTCTTTCGTGTTCGTGTGTTTGTTCCTGTTATCCTTTCCTTTTCGTTTTGTACCCGTGACCGTGTATTCATGACTTGTTTCTTTCTCAGCATGCGAAATATGGATAAGTAATGAGGATCGCAGTCACTGTTAATATGTTTCCTTTTCTGCAGTTGAACGGTTAATAGTGCTTTATTGTAAGGAGATACACCAATGCTGACACCTATGCTGCCTAGTGTGAAGGTGTTGATGTTCACTTTAGAATATGTGGCTTTGGGTGTCACTTCTTATGGATGTGTGTGTGTGGGGGGGGGGGTTGAGGATTGTTGTCGCGCGAGCGTCTTCTTTCTTTTTGTGTTCCTGTGTCTTGTTGAATCCCCCTCTTGGTGTGTGTCCCGTCCGGTGCCTGTAGGGGGGGGGTGCCTTGCTGTTGTGCGCGAGCCTCTTTTTTTTTTTTTTTTTTTTTTTGGGTCTAGTTTCGTGTGCAATGTGTTTCGTGCTTTGCCTGCGTTTCCTCATTTCTCCATTTTTCCTGTGCTCACTCCTTTTTTCTGTGGTCTTGTCCGCCTCTCTCGCCCTCTTTTGTCCGCCTTTCTCGGCTCCTCAGCCGACTCTCGCGGACTCTTTTTGCGCCTGCGCAGTACGTCTTTTTGCAGCTACGGCCCATTGCCGGATGTGCCTGCGTCCATCATCCGGTTTAGCATTCTCGGTTAGTAATATGGATAAGTGTAGCTAACTAACAACTTGTTTGCCCTACCAAATCACATGCATAATGATGAAGAGAAAGAAATGAACACACACAAACATACACCCCTCGACCTGTAAAGGTTGACGTAGACCTGCACCAGTATATCTACATAGCCTGTTTACTTCATTTGACCCAATGTGTGCAATTTTAAATAAAGTATTATTCAAGCTGTTTATTTGATTCAATTCCCTGCTCATTTAAATTCTTCATTTATTTGTGTAGCTAATAAACATTATATAAGTTAATACACTTGATTCTATATTATTGTACTGTTGTATTTTAAATCTTTCACTGAGTGATTTCCAATGGTATCACTAAACTGTAATTTACATGGAAGTACTGTACAGACCATTTCATACAGATGTTCATATTTTGCAAATTTGTTTTGCATTGGAATAACAAAATGGACAAAATGTTTTTGACTTAAACTTATTTGAATCGCTTTTTACAATCTGTAGTTACAGCCTATAAGTTACAAGTCATATATAGCATTTACATGAAAAACACATTTTCAATAAAAAATTTGTAGTTTATTTACAAATTACATGAACAAACCGACACCTTTCAAATAAAGCTGGATATAAAATTCACAACACCAACACACTGTCTCAGGTTTTCCACAACACAGTGGTATACTCTTACACTGTAAGATAAATGTTTTACTTTATCTTTGGTACTTGTGTAGAAAAAAAATGATTAAGAGGTTAGGGTAAGACTTAACAAACATCATGCTTCATTTATTGAGAATCACTGTACTGCTTTGTTTCAAGCAGAATTGACTATTGTAATCCGTTATGGTGTTATAGGCAGTTCAAATTGTTCATTTACTACTTTAAAGTTAATTAAAAGCACAGTAGAGGCAATGTAATTTAAATGTATGACCATATAACTCTAGTACTTAATTCACTTCACTGACTTCTGATAAAATAGGGCTGATTATAAAATCCTCCTTCTCATATGTTAAGTTTCAAAAAGATTTAGCTTTTCTGTTCCTATATTTCAGAATCGAGTGCAAAAGGTAGAGCTTTCTAGGTATTTGGCACCAAAACTCTGGAGCAACAGTCAGACATGCAAGCATTAGGGAGTGTTTTATGGGCTTATAACTGGTTAACACATGGAAGGAATGTGTGTATGGAGGAAGAGAAACAACAGAACAACCACTGAGATCATTTGCTATGGCCTCAAACCCCCCAGCCCTTCTGGTCAACAGGGTATTTAACCAAGGTTCACCACTGCAGGCAGATATTCATGATCAGACCATCTACACAGGGACATAGAGCTCCACAATTCTGAAGTCTTTTTGTTTTGTACAACAGCATTTTGCCAAACCTTATTTGGTCCAGTTGTGCTTGCTACCTTGATTCTTCGGATATATGAATTAAATGGGACACCCTCCAGGACCTAAACCCTTTTTATTTTGTCTTTTATTTACAAAGCATGTATTTTTCTCTATCTATCTATCTATCTATCTATCTATCTATCTATCTATCTATCTATCTATCTATCTATCTATCTATCTATCTATCTATCTATCTATCTATCTATCTATCTATCTATCTATCTATCTATCTATCTATCTATCTATCTATCTATCTATCTATCTATCTATCTATCTATCTATCTATCTATCTATATATATATATATATATATATATATATAGCATAACGTGTTCTGAATTGCACAATAAAATGCCATGTTTAATTTGGGGTCTTGAGCACTCTGATTTTAAGTTTCAAAATGGGTGTAAAGCTTATTAGATCATCTGGAAATGAGATGTTAGATGTTAGTAGCATTTTCTAATTAGATGGTGTGACTTTCCTTACATTCTGTACTTGTTTTCCCTTTTGACTATCTAAGAGCTTAACATCATAAGTGAGTCCTTTGCACAGGTCACTATTCCATGAATTAAAAGCTATAGCCTGGTTTTAAATTGTCCTGTGGACATCATTATTAATCTGTAGGATTTGGATATTCACTAGCCTAATCTTCCTGGCTGTGTACAAAACTACCCACACAGCATCAGACCTAATTCTGAATACATATTAAAATTGAACAGTCCTTGAATATCCTCCATTCATTTGTTTCCGTCCAGTATTTCTTACTCAGTGGCATCTGATCAGCATTATGCAATTTTTATTTCAGGCTATGCATCCTGTAACTTTTGTTTTGAAGAACAGGTAGTGGAATGACAAAATCACTTGATCTCACTGTTTAATGGATAATGGAAGTGACCACATATTTGAGGGAACTGCACATATTGCCCTTGTATGCCATTTTTATGTGTAGTAATTGAATACATTTTAATCTTCAGTTTGCGTATTGAATTTACTGGCACCCTTTGTAGCAGTTAATTCCTGCCCCGTGTCCACCATTCCAAAAATAGAGTTTACTGTAAGGATATGTAAAATAGGACTTCAAGTACATATCACAAATAAAACCATACATCATTTATTAGTGTGATCATCTGCCATGTGGAACTTTTTTTTTTCCAACCCATGAAAAGTCTCCTCCATTCCCTGTAGAAGGTGCTGTCTTGGAGTTCTTTTAGCCAGCTTATTCCACCACGGTATGCTAAGAAGCACCTCGGGGGGTCTTTCCTGACCACAGCTGTCTGGCAATTTGGTGCTTCCTTTCTACATTCTTAAGTTAATTTTAAAATATCTGCATGATGTACATTTATTTACATTTATTTATCGATTGATTGGCTGTATTTGTTCTATGAATCTGTATCCTTGTTTTTTGCTTCAGTTGAATGCATCTGAATTTCCCTAGCATCTGAATTTCCCTATTATACATTTTATCTAATCTAATCCAAGTAATTTTATGTTCTTAAAATGTTATAAATATTCCAGTGTAAAAGCACAAAGCACACATCTGTCCAGGATTGCTCAAGGAGTGGTTCTTAATTAGATCAAAATTTAGAAAAGAGATAAGGCAATGAATGGCTACCAAAATTTGACATCTTATTTTGTTTATTTATGCTGTACTCTTTGTCATTATCTGTTAGAACATTTACTTGATCAGAACCTACGAAGGAAGCAGTCAGTTATTAAATTTCTTAACAGGAATGTTAAAAGTAACATTGTGAATTAAATATATTAATGCCATCTTTATTTAATTGGATTTTGTGCAAAAACAGTGTTTTGAGTACTTTATTTGTAGTATACATTTGAATTGATTTCACATTTAATTTCTCAACAGGTGTACCAAAGTCAACGCTGCTACATTCAACATCTTTCAGAGGTCACAGAGACTGTTTTGAAAAATACCATTTAATAGCAAACCAGAAATTTTCCATAGCCAAATCTTCTACAAGCACATACAAAGGCATGAAAAATGCTCTCAGCCAAAAAATTAGCTGGATTGTACAATATGCACAAAACAAAGATGCAGTCTCGGACTTGGAGCAAAAAACTGGCAAGCATGAGCTACTCTGCTATACTCAGCAAGGTGATCGGAAACTTGTTCCCCAGAGTGACTCACAAGTGCCTCGTTATACACCAAGATGGACAGAGCAGAATGGCCTCCCAGAGTATACCAAAGGCATTTTGGAGTCTAGTGAGTTGAGACTTGGATTAATTTCAGGATCTGGCGCTTCATACCCCTCAGACAGAATTATGTGGTCTGGGACAAGACGGTCTGAGGAATCTGAGAAACAATCAGTTGAATCGAACAGTTCTTTAACTCGAAGATATAAATGCCATACAAAAGAAGAATGTAAGTGTTTAGATCTTTTATATTTGTTTTAATTGTACATCTGAACCATTTTGTAGCTCAGCATGGTGGTATTTATTTGAGAAATTAAGGTTAATAGCATTCATCTTGTGCGTAAGTGATTATTGGTTTGTTTTTTCTTTTGTTACATATTGGTCTGTTATTTACAAAATGGAAACAGTTTGCCTTGTCAATTGATGTAGGACAGACTGAATGTGCTGCATGGGAATACTAGTTAATGGGAAGCTGTGAATTCTTTTGCAAAATGTGAGGCATTTCACACTAACAATAACATGACAACTACAAAGAACATGCATAGAAACAACGTTAGTGAGAGGCACATTAGATATTTACCATTATACCTCTCTCTTTTGACATCACTGTACTGTATTTTAATTTATGTGGAGTTTGTAATGAAGCTGTGGCTGCTAAAAGCAAAATGTATTTTTGGCACAAGTCTGTACTGAATGAAATTAATGAGCACATTATTTAGACTAGCTGTTTTATTAAATTGCTACTATAAGACGTATGATTCATAGATCTAGAATTAAATTTGTTTTCCCTTTTTTTCTACAAGCCGGGGGGAAATTTTGCACTGATATTTATACATTACATTTTAGATATAAACTTGCATTAATTCTAGATGGCTAACTTTGTCAAATGTAGTCATTTTATAGCTCTGCAATACATGTTGAGAAACTTAGGGCAACTTCAATACAAGCTTTGGTTTTGAAATTGAAAGAAAATTTATTTTGCCCCCTTGCCACTGTTTGTTGTTTATTCTTATTATTAAGGACGTTAGCATATTCAGATAGTTTTACGTTTGGACAACTGTACATCAGTTAGATGTTTAGTTCCCAAGTGGAATCTCTAGTAGATGTTTCTTTGTGGGTGACTTAATTTCACATGTGATACTTTTTTGTGTTATTGTGTAGCTGCATTCCTGCCCCCCCCCCCCCTTGTTTTTTCTTTTCTTTTTTTTTCCTTCATATACTGATCCTTAACACTGGCAATTCACTGAGTAGTGTGCTGAGCACCACTTCTATAGACCTTGTTTACCTATATAGCTTTGTGGTCAGACCACTATGACAGCACCACTATAGACCTGATCACCCACAATGATGAGACAGCTTAGAGAGAAGAGGTTTGCCTGCTTACTTTGTGGGGCCAGGACAACAATTTGACCCTCCGTGTCAGCAAAACAAAAGAGGTGGTTGTGAACGTTGGAAATCAAAAAGGAGACCACACTGCCATGTGCTTTGAAGGGGATGCTTTTGAGAGGGTCATACGCTTTAAATTTCTTATTATGACTATTACTGATGAATTGAAACAGGCACAACATGCTTCAGCTGTTGAAGAGTCAAGAAGGCTCACCAACGTCTCATATTTCTCAAGTGTCTGAAGGTGGCTTATTTAACAAATTATTTTTCTCTATGATAGTGTTAATCATAAGACTGAGGTTTGTGAATGTCATAACAATTTTTTCATCACCAGTATCTAAAACCGAGACATAACATCCATATTACTAACCGAGAATGGTAAACCGGATGGCATGGACGCAGGTACACGGCGATGGGACCATGAGACATACTGCGCAGGCGCGTACAGCGCGCGTCTCATAAACCGCAAGCGAAGTCGTATCCACCGCAAACGAAGGAGTCACGGCCCAAAAACAAAAGAGCTCAACTGACGTGAATGAGAAATGAAGCAACAACGCGCCCATAGCTAACGACACAGCCGCACAAAAAAGAGGATTCTGCGCTGCAGCCCAGATTCAAACGGAAGAGGCTACGGCGGCCCCACAGGTCCACAATGATAGTACGGAAGGCGCAGGCGTCACCGCCATACTGTGAGTGGCACTACTACGGAAGGCGCAGGCGTCACCGCCATATTGTGAGTGGCACTACTGCGGAGTGAAGTTAGGAATAATGTGCTGCTTGGGATTGTACAAACCGCTGAATGCTTTACACCTAATTCAAACACAATACAGCTCAACGATACAACCACGAGCCCACCTGGATAAGATCAATGAACGCAGGCGCCTACAATGCGCGTCTGAAACTGCGGACGCAAAGCAGGCACGGGTTCAAAACAAATGAGCTCAACTGACGGATATACAAACACGAGCCCGTCCAAGACGAACGAGCTTGACTAATGTATTTCAGGATACCCAACGCCGGGGGTAGGCGAGCGAAGCGAGCAAGGGGCGGAGCCCCCCTTGTAATGGTTAGGTTGCCTAATCAGTAATGTCCCTGTTGAAGCTGCATGTGCATCTTTCAGATATACATGCTCAATACTCGAGTTATGAACATTTTATTCTGGTGGCTTTGGAAGGAAACTGGTGAGCTTATCAGAGCTAATATGGATATGGCTGGGAGGATTGTAGACTGCTTTTAAAAAAATTACTAGTCTCTTGTACTGAAAAACAAAAGTGTATTGACAGCTATGCTTGAATTTATTTCTTTAATATAGTTTTGTCTCCCATCTGTCACACACTCCTAAAAATAGTGGTATTAGCATTGCTATAAGTACTGTAGTTTTAGTTGCGTTCATTGGCAACTCTTAATTGGCCTGATGTTTGTATGTGCTTGTGTCCTGCAGTGGATTGGCACTTCACTTGGGATTTGCCCTTTGCACCTGATCCTGACACCAAAACCATATTTACTTAAGATGCTCCAGAAAATTGGTGGGTAGATATGTACAATATTAACCAACAATAAATCTTCGATATATTCAACATAATGATCAGCTATGTAATAAAATGTGTGTAGAATACTATCAAATTTAAAAGTTGTAGCTGGCAGTTCCTCTGCCACCTGGCATTTTTTATTTTTTTATTTTTTATTTATTTTTTATTTGTGTACTTCAATTACCTATACATTTAAATAAAATGGATTTAAAATGCAGGCAACATGTAATAAGATGTTGCTGTTTACAGTACAACTAATTTTTATTTTGAAGGTAGTGTTTGAGAAGTTAATCAGTAGCCAGTAGTGTTAACAATAGTCCACTGAGGCTAAAATATATGTATATCTATTCACTTTCAGTAGCGAAGCATTGGGAGACTTTGTTCACTGTGCATTATTCTTTCTTTATATTTCTTATATGGAGAAAGTATTGTTTTCATGGAAAAAAGTTAGGTTTTAAACAGAACAACACATTTCAATGTCCCTAGAGCATGTTTTGTGCATTTTTTTCTAAAGAAACTTTTGTCCTTAAAAAGTCTTTGACATGGAAAGTCATTAAAAACTGGATTTGACTAGCAGTCCTGACATATGGGTGCATCGCACTCAAGACTGAAAGTGTGGTAATTTTAGATTGTAGCAATTCGTTAATTTTTTGTTTGTTAATGTTTATTATAAGAAATGTGTTTATTTTAACATATTTCCCCCAGTCACTGAAAAAGGCAAGTGATTAAGGGAGACAATTAAAAATAAAAGAACATTAAGCATAGTGTTTCTTGAGCTAAGCAAGTAATTAGGTTAAGTAACTGAGATGTTGGTATTTGTTGCAGTGGAAAAACAAAAGTAAGTTAATCAGATAAATAATATATTATTTAGTTATCTTCATTGTTGGAAGTAGTTTTCTTAAAATTCATTACTTTCTTTTTATTTACTTAAAAATGCTTTGACATAAGTAGTGTTTTGTAGAGCACATAACCTTGAAATGTTTTTTTTTTTTTTTAGTAAAGGTCAAATTGTGTGGTTTTTTTTGTTTTTTTTTTAAATCACTGCCCTCTGCCCATATAGGAAGTAAAATCCCCACTTTGCTTCTGTGAGAGTAATGTTCCATTTGGAAAATGTTCATCTCAGTGGACCTTGCATACAATAAGTCACTGCTTCTTTATTTAACTTTGTAATATAAAGGAGCTTTTCTGGAGTTGATCAAATTGGCTAGCTTTACCAAATGTATTAGTAGTAGGTTTGAAAAAAATGCATGGACAGGAAATTCATTGTTTTGCATAACTATGAACCTGTTATTCACAAAATGGGGTTCTGCTAAAAATGCAACTACTGTAAAAGCTGTTTTCATTAATGGAGTAGAAAGGAATTGATAAGTGAGAAAAGCAGCAATGCAAAGCAGTGCTTGAAGTGGACATATATAAGTGGCGATGACCTGTGTTAAAGTGATGCATTAAAGTGTAGAGTGAGGAGCCTTGGGCATTTCCACATTGGAAATTAACTTGCCACTACCTAAGACCAACGTTTCTCCCTTGGATTTTGCAGCACTGCTAATAAAGAGTGGTTATGGTAGAGTCAGTTTTCATTGCTGCGACCAGGAACTTACCCTTGTGGTGTTATTTTACATAACCTATGCATTGAGATTTGGGTGCTGAACAAAGAAAGTGACGGTGCAGTGGTGCTTGTTTGTTTTTGCAGGCAGTGTTTGAAGTGGGTCGGTACTAGAGGTGCCCCAATGTTTAAACAAATGTTAGTGTATCATAGCGCTTGTATATTTGAGGACCCCCCCCCCCCATGATATCATATACTAATATAAATGTACTCTAACCTCTAGGGTGGGGGTTCATCTACCCGGTTGTGTAAAAGTAATAAATTGGGGTTGAGGAACAAGATGTTTACTAAATAAAGTACTGTCACTAATTTGTTTCCACTTCACACACTACTTGCAGGTAAATAGAAATGTAATTGTACTGTATACATGAGATAATAAGCCTAAGCCTAAATACGTCTATACAGTATATCAAAGCAGTGCCTACATTTTTTTTTGTAAAAAAAGCCAGTGCCATTGTCTGCCTGAATGCAGTTTGTACATTGCAAGCTCGTATTGATATTCAACACTTTGCGTTATTTGCTTTTTGCTGCATGTAGTTTGTACGCATGGTAAGAAAAGGCAAAATATGCAGTATAGCCAAGCCAAAATGATCAACTCAGGACACCAAGTTTGAATGAGTAAAAGTAATTAAATTCAGGTTTCCTTTTGGTAGACTAGGGGGCTTCGACCCCTGCTCGCTTCGCTCGCCAACCCCCGTATTTGGTTTTCCGGATACACACTTTTAAGATTGTTATTTCTTTGAATTGTTGATATTTCATTAGTTTCACTTTTATTTCAGAACTTCTGTAAAAACAATATTTGTAATCTTGCGAGTCCCAATATGCTGAATCTTTTTAATGAGGTCAGGATAGGTTTCTCTGTATGTAATTTCAGCCTAGACAAAATGATCTACATCATCAGCATTTAATATTTTTTTTTTACAAAGTAACAAAGTAAGTAGAGTTCTGCATTGGACTCCTGTCTGTAAAGTCGTGCTGTTTTCCACTCACAGTTCCAAAAGTACATGGGGTTACCAAGGTGATACCCCAGCTTTTGTCTAGGTTTTTGTACAAGGGCTAGACAGAACGTTTTTGACTCCTGGGGTAAATTTAGGTTTTTAAATAAGAAGACAGATTAATATATATACATTAACAAAGTAACCAATAAATGCATGTGCAGTAAACTCCATTTTTGAAATTCTCAAGATTCTTTATTTGTCACATGCGTAGTTATACAGGACAACACGTAGTGAAATACATCCTGATACGCTTATCTAAAACTATGCAAAGTTAGAAGAATATCAGTTAGATTAACAAAAAGTCATAGATCGAAAGATAACAGTATAGTAAAACATAATAAATAAGTAAAATTATGTGAATAAAGTAGAATTAAGTGTTAAGGTGCAATAGTGTAGTAATTACTATGCAAAACCAAAGTTAGACTGGTGCATAGTTAAATGAGGCAGTTTGTTTGTTTGCGCTACTGCGATCTTTCTTTTTTTATATTTTCTAATTTTCCTACTTTCATATCCTTTAACTTTCTCCACATGTGTATAGCACCAACGTTTTTTTTTTGGTTTTTTTTTGAGCCTTTCTAATTTCCCTGGTTTCATAGTCTCTAACCTGCTCTGCATGTGTTTAGCGCCAACGTTTGTAAACATCTCTATGAAGTTCTACTTTGTCTTTTACTCACTGTCATTTAATTCTGAGCCGGATTGGACTTGCTTTTTTACAATTCCACTTGTTTTGGGCTGATAATTACTTTCCTTATTTTCTGAATTTGCACCTCGATTATTCTTTTTTGCTCTTTTTTCTGTCCAACGCATTTGAGTCTGTTTTCTCCGCGCTTTCCTTTATTCTTCGTTTAATCATCGACGTTTTGTTTCTACCCTATTCATTTCATTTCTACCCAATTCATTTCTACCGTATTGACCTTATACACTTTATATGCACTGAGAGCCCTGGAGCTGTGTGTGCTGCATGACTGCCTTTACACTACTGATTTGGTTTTTTTTTTATATTGCTTGTAAGTAGGGTGTGTCTTGCAAGACTCTCATTCTATGTTCCCGTAAGACGCACAGTGGCAGGTCTCTTTCATCTCACGGGTCTTTAAATTATCTTCCGAGAAAGATCATGTATCGTAGACTATCAGGACAGGGGACAGGATTTCTTTTTATAATAGATAGACATTTATTTTATGGTGAGGCAGATATAATGTTAGAGTTTCATGCTTACACAGCATTGTGAGTTCTAGAAATTTTAAATGAACTTGGAATGAATTGCCTTTGAATCATCATAATAACATTACTGAATTCAGCTACATGTGCTGAGTTGCAGCAATCTGTTCTTGGGTATTTCTTGGAGGTACAGCAGTTTTCTTTCCAAATCCCAAATAAATGCAATTTGTGCCTAACTTGCAGTTTTAAATTGTCTGCCCATGTGTGAGTGAATGTAGATGTCTGCATGGTCCACAGTCCATCTTTATTTTCTTGTTTTGCCTTCCAGTCTGTTAAGAATAGACCCTGGCCTCTTTGTCTTGGTATGGATTATTGGATGTAAGCTAAGCACTGTGAGCCACACATGCTGTTATAAGAAACATGTATAGAAAAAAAAATTGTACTGTATGTTTCTCACAAACCATTACAAGTCTTTTTGAGTTCCATGTCTCTTACTAAGTCTCATCACAGTTGTCACCTTTTTGATTAGGAGCATACTCAGATATAGAAGCATACGTGAAAAATATCACTTTTAACAATGGAAATTCATGAATACAGGTATCCTATTCCAGGAGTTGTTTCAGGCATGTGCCAAGTACATCCTGGTATATAGGCTCTAGCTTCTCTGCTACCCTTTTCTGAATAAGCGGGTTAGGAAATAAATGGATCTAGGTATAATAATTTGTTGATTTTGGTTGAATAAAGAATTTCAATTAACTAGAACAGACTTTCACCCTAATTTCATTATTCCGTGTTGTCTTTTGAGACTTTATTTCTTCAGGTCTTGTGTTTTTTTTTTGTTACAGGTTGTGTGTGAGTCATTTAGATTAGCTAGCAGGAATCTTATCTCCCAGCTCAGCATACAACAGCTTCAGCAGAATAATGTAGGGGGGGCTTTCCCTTTTTAAAATCTACCACTTAAGTAGGATTTAGATCTAGGTCATTCCATTCATTTCATTTTGGATAATTTCATTGTTTATGTACTTGTATTTTAGATCACTGTACTATTGTAAGAGCCATTTTTGGTTCCTCTTCAGTTTGTTTCTCAGATTGCCTTACATTCTAATTAATTATTCTGTGGTTTATACAATGACTGCAAGTTGCAGAGGCCCAGAAGCAGCAAAACAGCCTAAAACTGTAATGCTTGCCCAGCACCCATTCTTTATTTATCGCTGGTATCTGATATCTTCAAACTCTGCTTTTGACTTGCTCAGCACATGGCATATGATGTTGCAGTAAATTACTTACTAACTCACCTGCCCAGAATACTTGGTTCCAGAAATTTTGTTATGTGTCCAAGTGATCTCTAGTTAGATCAGGCAGGCTTATGTCTTTTTTAATTATTGTGGAAATCTCTTCTTGACCTCACAGGTTATGCAATTTCCTACTGGTAGTTCTTTTGTGGAACTTACATGTTGACATCCCTTACAGCAATTAATTACGGGGGGAGGGGGGCTCTTAAAGGAGTCTTAAGTATTTTAGAGTCAGTGCCTGGAATAAATTATTGTGCAATGACTTACCTGTCATTGCTGTTTGCTTGTCCCTGTAGTCCTTCATTTATGCTCACATGTAAAGGGGAGAGTTGTTCTCTGTTGCTTTGTGGTCTGAAATCAAGTTGCTAGTTGATAAATGTGCCCTTGGAAGTAACAAAGACCTCAAAAGCATTGGTCTGTTTATTTCATATTCATTCAGAGATTTGACAGTGGTGCACAGATGGGCATCCAGAAAAATGGGCAGACTTGCTGATGGTGCTATGTGAGATTGCTGGGGCATTGTGTTGGTCTAAGCGACATTGTATCAGATTAGCTGTGTCAGCTGTACAAGTCATGAGATTCATGCATGATGTAAATGTAGATATTTGTTAGGGGTGTGAATTGCCGAACACCCTACAATATATTACCTCAATACTTCTCTCACAATGTGGCAATATTGTGTGTTTAAATTTTTAAAAATATTACGTGATGTGATTCAGTGTTGCAAGATATTTCATATTTTTTATTTAAGTTAAAATTGAAATTGTATCACTACATCCCTGTAGACATTGGTACTCAGCAATATAGTGCTTAGTTAGGGCTAGTCAATATTTAATCCAAAAACTTAAATCTCACTGATGCCTCAAAATACATACCATAGTGGAAAGCAAAGGCATTAATATAGTGAATACAAAAAACCAATGAAGTACTCCTACGCAGTGGTAGTGCTGCTGCTTTGCAGTAAGGTGACTGTGAAAGATTGTGGGTTTGCTTCCTGGTTCCTCCCTGTGTGGATAGCGCTTTGAGTACTAAGAAAAGTGCTATATAAATGTAATGAATTATTATTATTATAGCTGCTGAGGAACTTTGGGTTTTTTTTGTTTGTTTTTTAGGTGTAGCTCACAAATAGGGTTACTGAGAAAAATGATGATGCTCAGAGCTCATAGTGTGTGTGTTTACAAATTTGAAGCTAACTGGCAACTGTTTGTAGATTACATGACTTTTGTACCTGTTCTTGCTAAATTTAATCTTTTTTTTTTTTTTTAAAGAAATTGGTATTTCTAAAATTTCAAATAAAAAATGGAGAGTGCATGTGCCATTCAAACCAGTTTTGCTGTTTGGTTTTTAAAATCCCATTCTTTGCATAAGTACCAGGAGTGTAGCACTGATAATTTACCTCTTGTGAGTCACTTGTCCTGAATTTGTTTTTTGCTCTAGGTAGAAACTCGGTAGTAAAGCTATTTTAAAAGTTCTTAAAGGTTTAAAAAGAAATTGTGTGTAGTAAAATGCCACCTTCTTTTGAAGTCTTGAGTTAATAACTTAAAAACATAAAAATGAGCTATTTATATATATATATATATATATATATATATATATATATATATATATATATATATATAATAAAAAAAACGTGCTTTGTTTTCAGTGTTTATCTGGCTTTCACATATAACAGTATTTTGTAGCATTTTTTTAATTTAACTTTATTTTTCTTCTCACATTTTTGGCATTTTGCAGTAACAAAAATGACCATTGAAGATTTGGCCCAACTAAATGAAAAGCTTCGCTGCCAGATTCAAGGTAATAGAGTGGATACATTTTATGTTTCTCTGAGGTGATTAATATCAGAATATTATTGCAGTTATCACTAACTCATAAAACTATTCAAATAAGAAAAAAGTTGGTGCAAGTCATATTTGTCATTATTTTTTAAGATAATTTATTTTAAAATTCTAAATAAGTAGCATGCCCATTGATTTCATGGTGTCAAGTTTTATATTACAATCGAATGTTTGATAATTGTTTTTGACTGTGTTCCCTTATTTTGCTTGTGTGTTTTTAAGAATATATTCTTAATATATATAATATATTTAATATCAAACATATTTTTAATATACTAAATCAGTAAGCATTAAATAAAGCATTACACTCTTTAATTTTGATCTTCTTCCTTAATATAATATGTGTGCCTTTGGCACTTTGGAAGACTGGACCTGTCTTTCCAGTTTTACGTGTTTTTCAAATTAAACCCACATGAAACATCTAGGTGGTGCTATCACCAGAGCAGTTGCCCCTTAGTTGTTCACCACAAAGTGGGCTTAATATTGATTCAATAACACTCATACATGCATTTTGACATGTACTAAAGTTTAGCAGAAGCCTGTCTTGTTCTTGTAAATGTTTGTGCAAAAATGACAGAGTGTACTGTAATGGTTTGCTTTAAAGTTCTACAATTATTTAATTCTTTAATGGGGCACCTTGTATAAAAATAATAAAGCTGTCATTTGATAAGGTGATAGATAGCCTATGATTAGATTAGATAAACTTTATTAATCAAATGGGAAATTCAGATGCATATAGCAGCAGAAGCATGAAAAACAAGGAAACGGACTCACAGGACAGATAATACAGCCAATCAATCAATCAGTTGATAAGTAAATAAATAAATAAATATATAATATGCAAAAATTTCAAAATGAACGTAAAGAGTACATCAGAAGGAAACATTGGATTGCTTGATGGCAATGAGTAGAAACGACACCCAGAGATGCTTCTTAGCACACTGTGGTAGAATGAGCCTGTGACTAAATGTGCGCCAAGAGAGCACTCCCTTGAGAGAATGGAGGGGATTTTTCATAATGGCATCCTCTTTTCCACAACAGCTTCCAGTGTGTCCAGGATTTGCCCTGTGATGGAGTAAGCTTTCCTGATTAGTTTGTTCAAGCATTCTGCATCTTTTGACAGAGTTTCTTAAACTTTTTTTTGTTGTGACCCAATCTTGGCCCTCTTGGTGTCTTCGAGACCCATTCTTTGTTAAATGACTGGAAAAATATTCTTAACAGAGTATGAAAAGGCACCAGCTAGGGACAGGCACTGCAGGCAGCAGAGGATCAGAGGGATAAATAAAATATAGTGCTAAGGGGCAGTAGAGTACATTTTTATACAGAGCATGATCGCTGCAGGGGCCCTCATATAAGTAAAGGAGTGTAAGGGACATTTTAATATTTTAGTTGAAGACACCCAGTCACTTAGCTGGCAACAAGGAAGCCCATTACAGTATACAATATATGAAACATTGTATTATTGTAGTCAAGCTACCATTGATCAATGCCTAGTCCATTAAGTGTGATCTTGAGTCCAGAACTACATTGATATCTGGGGCTTTGTGGGAAAACTCTAGGAGGGCAGCCCTGAGAGTTGCAGAGGGTTTTTCTCATATCTAGAATTACCGAGATGTCCCAGGATATAATTTCTGATTAATGGTTAAAGGCTCCTTCTACAAGACAAAGGTTCTGTTGATTGGTGGAAATAAGACCGGAGAGTGGAGAAACAAGTGGGGAAGGTTGACAGAAGTACCGCTTAATTATGGTACTTGTTGTATGGGTTTGTTGGCCAGGGGTAAATGTGTAAAACAGCCAACTAGAAAAACAAGGATTCCAGAGCGGCAGCATGTTTTGTTTTTTTTTCAATTGCTTATTTTATGCTTTGAATCTAATTCATGTTTCTGACATTATTTATTTAATTGTATTTTTAGTCATTTTTGAAGAGCTGACCCAGGAAGTCCAGGAGAAGGACTCTTTGACATCAGAACTTCATGTACGACACATTGCCATTGAACAGCTTTTCAAAAACTGCTCCAAGTTGCCTTGGCTTCAGATAGGAAGAGCTAGAAACAAAGCCAGCAATGCAACTCTTCAGTGAAGACAATTTCTGACTTTTGGATCTCCAGACGTTTTCTGATTTTTGGAATATTCCTCACAAACTTAAACTGAGTGGGTTTTGAAAAAGATGAGAAAAATTGACAACCAGTTGTGTGCCTGAAAATCATAATTTTACTAAAATTCCAGCAGATAGAATGTGTTAAAAGTGGTGGCCGTATACTATAAAGACAATAAGTAAAACTGGAACTTTCACGTTTTGTTAAAGAGCAGGGACAAAAGAGCACCAAAGCTTTTAAGTTTAGTCCCTGGATTTAATACAGTGGAGTTGAAGATTTCAGTTTCATCTTACTCTTTCATGGGAGAAAAAACCTGTAGGACTGGAGAGGACACTGTGAAAAAGTTACACAATATAATGAAATGAAAAGCAATTGATTGAATCCTTTGTTATAATGGACTGCACAAGTGTGTAAATCTATGCAGTTTTGCTTATCTGATTAGGTTTTGGTGCCGAGTACCAAGTATACAGTATAGACTTCTGCAAGATTTTGTGTTTATAAATTTCTTTTCACTTTTGGTCCTGCCTTTTGCTGCTTATTATTTTTTGGAGTACAAGCCAGAGCTTCACCTGCTTTCATCTTCACCCTTGGTTTTTCAAAGTATTTATTTTGCTGCCATTTATAAAAAATAAAAATAATTCTTTGAATATTTTTTTTAATCAGTATATTGTATTTATTTGCAGTGCTTTGCATTTGCCGATGGGTTTATATACATTTTCTTTTGAATAATGTTGATTTTTGCCTCTTTTGCCCTGTTTTAAATTGAAATTGCTGCAGTTGCTAATCAGCAGTAGATGCCCAAATGTGACCTCGACTAAAAAAGTAAAATAAGGAAGGAAAATGATGCTGATTTGGGGAAGACACTAAGCTTTAAGTCAATGTAAAATTTGTTGTTAAGATGTCTTATCCATCTTTGAATATTGCAAGGCCATTCTATTCTTGTTAAAGAAAACATTCTGCAAAATTTCTGATCTGTATCTATATAATACAGAATGAAAAAGTTGTGTGTTTAATTTCTTAGACATTCATAAGAATTCTGAGGCAACTGTCTTAGGGTTTCATGCTGTTTTCATCTTCACAACATGTGTATCTGTACTCTTGCAGACCCAAACACTTCTCTTTTCTGGACTATTTGGCAGTCTGGGTACCAGAACTAATGATATAAAATTGACACAAGGGGAAAAAAATCCAGTGTTCAAGATTTCTTGTTAGAGTTCTCTGTGAAGTTAACGGTGAGCTCAGGGCTACATTACTATTGACCAAAAATAGAATTGTTTAAATGTAGCAGGAATATTCCTTGAGTAACAAGAAATTTGATTTTATCTGGGCATACTCTGGAGTAATAGGTTTTGAAAAACAAGGGTATTCACTTTTGAGCTTGAATTTAAACGTTGTTAACATGCTTAGACTGCTGCTGCCTTTTTTTAATTTTTTTTTTATTTTGATTGTGAAATCTTAACTTTTGCAGTGTTATATTTGTATTAGAGTTCAGGACTAGAGTAAAAATAGTTTTTCTTTTCTTTTTTTTTCTTTTTTTTTTTTAACATTAATGGAACTTTAAACCCAGTGCAAGAGCAAAAAATGTTTTTTTGCTGAAAAACATTTCAATACCTTAATGCATAATAGATCAAGAAGGAAAATGACATCTAAACATTACAAAATATATCTTTGCAATATGCAGCTTTGATGCTTGTTTTTTTTTCCTTCAGTTAATAAATAGACCATTCGTATTTTTGTTACATTTTTTATAATAAACAATAATGGTTTGATGTCACTTAATGTGCTTTCCTCAATTATCCCCACCAAATCTTTTTTTTCCCTCAATCATCAGCTTTTTATATTTAATTTATTAGTTAATTGATTTTCTAAATTGTAATTTTTTTGAATGATGCAGTATCCCAAATTGACCTTCATTCTTTTTGATACTTTTTTTTATTATAAAAGTATTTTTTTCTATTGCATGTTTCTATCCAGTGAGTTAACTGTACTAGAATTTTAACACAGTCTATAGATATGCCCTTTAATTCAAGTAAACACCTTTCTTGCTGTTCTTTTGCAGATAAAGTAATTGTGCTGTTTCAAATGTAGCCTCCTGCATAATATTACATTTGAATATTGAAAGCAATTCATGATTAAGCCTTACTACGAGCACAATGTAGTGTTTACCGTGGGTCATCTTGATCCACCTTAGTGTGACAGTAATGGTTGTCCTTATGTTTGTCAGAGAATGTAAAAGAGATTTATCAACAAAGAGTACTAGTAGTAGTAGAATAAAAGAACACAGTTGATGTAAGGCTAGCCTACCGAAGGACAGGCTCAGAATGTGCGGCTTTGCTGTACTGCTTGCCAACCTGCATTACTTTAAAAGTGTTTTTTTAATAAAGGTGGATTTCATAATATTAGGCTTAATTTTCTTAGCATTCCAGACATGATTGTTTTTGTATTTGTAATAACATGCATGGGCAAGACTGTAGTATGAAATAGCACTTGACTAGTCAAATTACAGTAAATACGTAAAATAAAAAGGGCCTCTAGCAATATTGGTTTGGTATCCAAAGTATGTTTCTGGCATGGGGGTGATCTTGATTTACTGTAAATATTATATATGTGCATGTTTGATGCAGAAAATGTTTTGCATACAAAAAGAAAGTTCCATCTCAATTAATGTTTCTAAAATGTTTAGCAAAATATATTTTGTTACGAAAAGGAGTGTTAACTTGATGTTAATTTCATCTCACTTGTGTTTTTTGTTTTCAGTAATTCTTTAGTGACAGAACTTGTCCAGATGCAAATTGTATTGGAACCACCTGTAATTTTGAACTGTGTGAAATCACATGAAATGTTAAAATGGAACAACACATACGTTTTACCATTTGTAGTGCATGGGGCTTTTCCATATGAGGTTGTGTTTTGGTAAAATCTTGTGTCTTTTTTGCTTACTCTCTTTGTAAGAGATGCACACTTAACCCTTTGGGGTTTAGTCACACACCATGTTTCTTTCTCCAAGTTGAAATCAATGCGTACCATATGAATTGAACTCTGTGCATGTTTTACATTTTAAAACACATTTGTCTATCATTTCAGATGTTAGACACTTTTATTACAATTTAAAGCAGGTTCTTACTGCTAAGAGAATATTACATCTTGTTTTAAGTTATAAAAATGGGAGTATTTGAATTATATTGAAGTATGAAAGTTTAAATTAACAAAGTGAAAGATTCAAATGTTAGTTTTACTGCCATGTTAAAATAAAAAGGAAATATCTGTGTGAAATTGTGTACAATCAGATTGAGTTCTTGTTAGTGGTTATATTTATCTTTGAAAGTGTGAAATTTTGCATTTGCTTTGCATCTTTGATGGGGTGGGAAATGTTATACGGTAGTATTCATAGGTTGCCTTCCTGATGGCATATTTCATTCCACAGTAATTAATGTTTTTGTATATATCATATATTTTTCTTCAGTAAAAAAATAAATATTTTTACTATACTTTGGTATATTATTGTCGTATTTGGTTTTGTTTCTCGGTCTCCTAGTTATATTTTTATCTTATATTTCACAAAAATCATGAAGATTTTATTCAAGATAACTATTAAACCTTTGCAATTTACAAGGTTCAGCATGCTGGGCAAATATGTGTTGCAATCCTTAAACATGTATTAGAAAATAAAAAAAAACAAATTACAGATGTTTCCATTTTTGAGTGCAAATAACACATTGATTTAGTTGTTGCAGATGTAACAAATGTGAACAAGTGCCTCCATATATTTAATGTTTCTGTGGAAAGTACAAGGATGTATTGTGACTACTCGCCATTTTAAGGCTGCTTTTATATTTACTGCTTTCTTTACTGATTCCTTTGTACACCTACAGACAGCCATTTTAAATACCTTTTTTTTGAGTTATTGGGTTAGAGTTCATATTTTAATAGTTTCCTTTCAGAGTAGTGAATTTGTGAATTTCCTCTTGGGATTAATAAAGTATCTATCTATCTATCTATCTATCTATCTATCTATCTATCTATCTATCTATCTATCTATCTATCTATCTATCTATCTAGTAAATCTTTTGCATGAAAAGGAAAACATATTCACATGAAAGCAAGCTTTTGAATTGCAGGTAGGGGCTGTGACCAATGAATGAGGGGAAGAGGAGGGTCAATCAGCTGCCCTAATTTTATGGAAATATTTTCTTAGCAAAAAACATATATGTTTTGCCCTTTGTGAGCATACGACTAGAAAACTTGATGTGTTGATTATGTGGCATGAATAACATTTTTTCCTAGATGTTTTTATATTGTTTGCTGTGGTCCAGCATTAGTCTCAGTTGATGCCCATTCTGCTGGAACATTTTAATTCTCTCTGAAAATATGAGATAAAAAATTTTACTTGGCCACGGCTACACACTACATGGGGTAAGTAAGTATTGTATCATTTTTGAATGGAGTATCCCTTTAATATTTTCTTGTCTTTATACCTGTATTATTTATAAAATGAATATGAAAGTTTTTAAATTTTGGTAACAATGTATTCTAGAGGATCAGTAGATTTACTTTTCTACATCACCTAGTGCTTTAACCCAAATTTAAATTAGCAACATGGACACAAAGGTGACTTTAAACCAGAGGGGTAAATCAAACTTCCATTCAAGTTTTTATGACGAGCTGGAGCCATGAAAAGTCGTGCACAGCCCACTTAATCCTGCCCAGTTTCATCTGTTCTCAGGTACAAGTAAATATGAATAATCAACGTGTCTGGTGGTTTTTTTTTTTTGTTTTTCTCCACATGCAACATGTGTAGTAGTTTACTAGCCCTTTGTAGTTATTGCTTTATCTAACTGCAGGTTCTTTGGACTATTGTCCTAGTATAGTTCCCTCTTTTTAATTCAGGATTATTTAGTTGTTTTCATAACCTGTTGCACCTTGCGTTTTTGTTGACATCAATCATTTTCAAATTACACATTTCAAATTATCTGTTCTTTGGCTGGATTTTTAAACTCCAATCTGGGAATCCCATTAAAACTCTAAACTTTACGTTTTTCATGAACCTTTTATTTAATGTTGTTTTGATCAATGTCCCACGTATTTTTTGAGTAACAGTAGTTGTCATTCATTTTCTTAGTGAAATCATGCATTAGTAAGACTCAGGATTTGAGATTCAAGCAGCGACAAAATACTGTATGGTTTTCATTACTTTTATCATTCATAGGCCTTAAGTCTTCTGATCCTATACTGTTGTCTGATATACACTGATCAGTTGCAACTTTAAAGCCACCTGGCTAATATTGTGTAGGTCCCTGTTGTGCTGCCAAAACCTCTCCGACCAGTCAAGGCATGGACTTCACAATGTGGTATATGGTACCAAGATCTTAACAGAAGATCTTTCAAGTCTTGTAAGTTGTGAGATGGGATGGGACTTGTTTTTCCAGCACATCCCACAGATGTTCAATTCAATAAGAACTATGGAATTTGGAGACCAAGTCAACATTTTGAACACTTTGCCATATTCCTCACAACATTCCTGAACAACTTTTGCAGTGTGGCAGGGCGCATTATCCTACTAAAAGAGTCCAGGGCCATCAAGGAACACCATTTCCTTGAAGGGGTGTACGAATTCTTTAGGTAGGGGGTATGTGTCAAAGTAATATCCACGTGAACGTCAGGACCCACAGTTTCCCAGCCCAGCACTGCCCAAATTATCACACTACCTCCACCAACTTGTCTTCTCTTCTGCAGGTGAACGACATACAAACACATGGCCATCTGCATGATCTAAAAGAAAAAGTGATTCATCACACAATGCCACCACCTTCCATTGCTCCATCTTGCTGTGCAAGAGAGGACAGAGCCAGCTATACTTCCTTAGAAAACTGGTGTCCTTCAACATCTGCAATAAGATGCTGCAGATGTTCTATCAGGCGGTTGTGGCAAATGCCCTCTTCTACGCAGTGGTGTGCTGGAGAGGCAGCATAAGGAAAAAGGACGCCTCACGCCTGGACAAACTGGTGAGGAAGGTGGGCTCTATTGTAGGGATGGAGCTGGACAGCTTGACATCTGTGGCAGAGCGACGGGCGCTCAGCAGGCTCCTATCAATTATGGAGAATCCACTGCATCCACTAAACAGCGTCATCTCCAGACAGAAGAGCAGCTTCAGCGACAGACTGCTGTCACTGTCCTGCTCCACTGACAGACTGAGGAGATCATTCCTCCCCCAAACTATGCGACTCTTCAATTCTACCCGGGGGGGGTAAACGTTAACATTATACAAAGTTATTGTCTGTTTTTACCTACATTTTTATTACTGTTTAATATTGTTTTTTGTATCAGTATGCTGCTGCTGGAGTATGTGAATTTCCCCTTGGGATTAATAAAGTATCTATCTATCTATCTATCTATCTATCTATCTATCTATCTATCTATCTATCCTGATGCTCATGTGCCCATTGTAGGCACTTTTGGTGGTGGATGGGGGTCAGCATGGGCACTCTGACTGGTCTGTGGCTACACATCCCCATATACAGCAAGCTACCATGCACTGTTTGTGTTCTGACACCATGTTGTCATTGCCAGCATTACGTTTTCCAGCAATTTGTGCTACAGTAGCTCTTCTGTGGAATCAGACCAGATGGGTTAGCCTTTGCTCCCCACGTGCATCATTGAGCCTTGGGTGTCCATGACTCATTCGCCAGTTCACCAGCTCTCATTCCTTGGACCACTTTTGGTAGGTACTGTACATTGCATACTGGTTAATACCCTTGATGACCTGCCATTTAGAGATCCTCTGACCCAGTTGTCTAACTATCACAGTTTGGCCCTTTTCAAAGTCTTTCATACGCTTACATTTGTCCATTTTGTCCTGCTCCCAACACATCACCTTCAGGAATGGACTGTTCACTTGCTGCCTAATATATCTCAATCCATGACAGGAGTCATTGTAATGAGATAATTGATGCTATCCACATCACCTGCCTGTCAGTGGTTTTAATGTTGTGTCTGATCAGGGTAGGTACAAAGTTGATGTGAACATGGTGTAAAGGTAAGTGTGTTCAAAGTCTGAACATCTCGGACTTATTGAACTGCTTAGAACACCCTGCTTTCATGTTTCTACTTTTCAGAGGTTTAAAGAATGGTTGTCATTACTGCATTAAATTATCCACTGTAAATTTATGACCAATTAATCTTTACTTACCTGGGTAAAAGAATGACTTTTCACAGGTCTACCTTGTGCATGCAGTTGTGTAGCACGGCTGGAATAGCTTCATATGCAGTACAAGGCTTGAAACTTTATATGGTTTTCTGATACTGGGCAAGAGTACAGAACTGCTCTTTGCACTTGAAGACCTTGTGTTGGACAGTTGGATTTTAGCTGTTAGCCTGTAGTATACTGTTCTGTCTTTTAAATTTTAGAACATTTTATGAATTCTGGCCCTCTGATTCTGAAGTATTCACTAGTGAAGTTTCTGTTTATCAAGCCAGACCTCAGAAAACGTCAAGTCATCTTTATGGATAGGTCCTCTTTCCATTTAAACTTTGGGAGCTTCACAGAGAGTTCTTTGTATAAAGGTTTGATGACATATATTTATTTGAAGATTTACCAGTTCCCATGGTACAGTAAATTTATAACTTGCTTAGAATTCAGTATCTGTGTGACTCACGTGCGCTCTTTATACCAGACTGCCACTCTTTCTTTAGCCAACGCAAAATAACAATGTAATGGGAAAAAGTAAGCCCTGCTTAGGAAAAGATAGTATGATGTGAGCAGAAATCTGTCTATTACTACAAACCATGGCAAAACATAACTAATTGTTGAAAAAGCAGAAATGCAGAGGTAAAAGTAGGATAAGAGGCAAAATATTGCTTGAGGCTCGTGGGGTTTCATAATTTCACCAACAACAATGGTGGTGAGCAGACAAGCAAAAAGGAAATGTATTCTGATTTCAAGAATCCATAATAAAATAATTATTTCTATTTTCCTTTGTGACAGGCATACTTTTTGAAATCAAAACCCTTGTTGTTTCAAAGCAGACATATTTGGTAAGTTCTAAAGGCCTTTTAATTTACCTGTGGATCCATGTAGTCATTAGTCTTATTATAAGCTGCACGAATCAACAAGGTAATTTAAAATGTATTAAAAAAAAAAAAAAACTACATTTTGGCAGAAATGTCATAAAGGCTTTCTTCACACTCAGAGCACCAATAGAAACATGGATTGAATTTCCAAGTAGTGTGGTGGACAGTAAGACTCGACTTTTGACATTTTGGAGAAATGAGATCAATAGGCCCCTCCTTTAACCGTCACCTTATCGTGGTGGAGGGGTTTGCATGTCCCAATGATCCTAGGAGCTCTGTTGTCCGGGGCTTTATGCCCCTGGTAGGGCCACCCAAGGCAAACTGGTCCTAGGTGAGGGATGAGACAAAGAACGGTTAAACAAACCTCCTATGAAGAAAAACCATTTTGGACGGCGTTTTCCCTTGCCCGGACACGGGTCACCGGGGCCCCACTCTGGAGCCAGGCCTGGAGGTGGGGCTCGATGGCAAGCGCCTGGTGGCCGGGCCTGCACCCATGGGGCTTGGCCGGGCACAGCCCGAAGAGGCAACGTGGGTCCCCCTTCCCATGGGCTCACCACCTATGGGAGGGGCCAAGGAGGTCGGGTGCAGTGTGAGTTGGGTGGTGGCCGAAGGCGGGGACCTTGGCGGTCCGATCCTCGGCTACAGAAACTGGCTCTTGGGACGTGGAATGTCACCTCTCTGAAGGGGAAGGAGCCTGAGCTAGTGCGCGAAGTTGAGAGGTTCCGGCTAGATATAGTCGGACTCACCTCGACGCACAGCTTGGACTCTGGAACCAATCTCCTTGAGAGGGGCTGGACTCTGTACCACTCTGGAGTTGCCCCCGGTGAGAGGCGCCGAGCGGGTGTGGGTATACTTATTGCCCCCCAACTTGGAGCCTGTACATTGGGGTTTACCCCGGTGGACGAGAGGGTAGCCTCCCTTCGCCTTCGGGTGGGGGGACGGGTCCTTACTGTTGTTTGTGCGTATGCACCGAACAGCAGTTCAGAGTACCCACCCTTTTTGGAGTCCCTGGAGGGGGTGCTAGAGGGCATACCTTCTGGGGACTCCCTCGTTCTGCTGGGAGACTTCAATGCTCACGTGGGCAATGACAGTGAGACCTGGAAGGGCGTGATTGGGAGGAATGGCCCCCCCAATCTGAACCCGAGCGGTGTTTTGTTATTGGACTTCTGTGCTCGTCACGGATTGTCCATAACGAACACCATGTTCAAGCATAGGGGTGTTCATATGTGCACTTGGCACCAGGACACCCTAGGCCTCAGTTCGATGATCGACTTTGTGGTCGTGTTGTCGGACTTGTGGCCACATGTCTTGGACACTCGGGTGAAGAGAGGGGCGGAGCTGTCAACTGATCACCACCTGGTGGTGAGTTGGCTTCGATGGTGGGGGAGGATGCCGGTCAGGCGTGGTAGGCCCAAACGTGTTGTGAGGGTCTGCTGGGAACGTCTGGCAGAGCCCCCTGTCAGAAGTAGCTTCAACTCCCACCTCCGGCAGAACTTCGACCACATCCCGAGGGAGGTGGGGGACATTGAGTCCGAATGGGCCATGTTCCGTGCCTCTATTGTTGAGGCAGCTGACCGGAGCTGTGGCCGTAAGGTGGTCGGTGCCTGTCGTGGCGGCAATCCCCGAACCCGTTGGTGGACACCGGCGGTGAAGGATGCCGTCAAGCTGAAGAAGGAGTCCTACAGGACCCTTTTGTCCTGTGGGACCCCGGAGGCAGCTGATAGGTACCGGCAGGCCAGGCGGAATGCGGCTTTGGTGGTTGCTGAGGCAAAAACTCGGGCGTGGGAGGAGTTTGGGGAGGCCATGGAGAACGACTTTCGGACGGCTTCGAGGAGATTCTGGTCCACCATCCGGCGTCTCAGGAAGGGGAAGCAGTGCAGTGTCAACACTGTATATGGTGGGGATGGTGTGCTGCTGACCTCGACTCGGGACGTTGTGGGTCTGTGGGGGGGAATACTTCGAAGACCTCCTCAATCCCATTAACATGCCTTCCAATGAGGAAGCAGAGCCTGGGGACTCAGAGGTGGGCTCCCCCATCTCTGGGACTGAGGTCACCGAGGTGGTCAAAAAACTCCTTGGTGGCAGGGCCCCGGGGGTGGATGAGATACGCCCGGAGTTCCTCAAGGCTCTGGATGTTGTAGGACTGTCTTGGCTGACACGCCTCTGCAACATCGCATGGACATCAGGGACAGTGCCTCTGGATTGGCAGACCGGGGTGGTGGTCCCCCTCTTTAAGAAGGGGGATCGGAGGGTGTGTTCCAACTACAGAGGGATCACACTCCTCAGCCTCCCTGGAAAAGTCTATTCAGGGGTCCTGGAGAGGAGGGTCCGTCGGATAGTCGAGCCTCGGATTCAGGAGGAACAGTGTGGTTTTCATCCTGGTCGCGGAACAGTGGACCAGCTCTATACCCTTAGCAGGGTCCTGGAGGGTGCATGGGAGTTTGCCCAACCAGTCTACATGTGTTTTGTGGACTTGGAAAAGGCATTCGACCGTGTCCCTCGGGGAATCCTGTGGGGGGGTACTCCGAGAGTTTGGGGTACCGGCCCCCCTGATAAGGGCTGTTCAGTCCCTGTACGATCGGTGCCAGAGCTTGGTCCGCATTGCCGGCAGTAAGTCGAACCCATTTCCAGTGAGAGTTGGACTCCGCCAGGGCTGCCCTTTGTCACCGATTCTGTTCATAACTTTTATGGACAGAATTTCTAGGCGCAGCCAGGGCGTTGAGAGGGTCCGGTTTGGTGGGCTCAGGATTGGGTCACTGCTTTTTGCAGATGATGTTGTCCTGTTTGCTTCATCAGGCCGTGATCTTCAGCTCTCTCTGGATCGGTTCGCAGCCGAGTGTGAAGCGGCTGGGATGAGAATCAGCACCTCCAAATCCGAGACCATGGTCCTCAGCCGGAAAAGGGTGGAGTGCCCTCTCAGGGTTGGTAGCGAGATCCTGCCCCAAGTGGAGGAGTTCAAGTATCTCGGGGTCTTGTTCACGAGTGAGGGAAGAATGGAGCGTGAGATCGACAGGCGGATCGGTGCGGCATCCGCAGTAATGCGGGCACTGCATCGGTCTGTCGTGGTGAAAAAGGAGCTGAGCCGCAAGGCGAAGCTCTCAATTTACCAGTCGATCTATGTTCCTACCCTCACCTATGGTCATGAGCTATGGGTAGTGACCGAAAGAACGAGATCGCGAATACAAGCGGCTGAAATGAGTTTCCTCCGCAGGGTGTCTGGGCTTTCCCTTAAAGATAGGGTGAAAAGCTCAGTCATCCGGGAGGGGCTCAGAGTAGAGCCGCTGCTCCTCCGCATCGAGAGGAGTCAGATGAGGTGGCTCGGGCATCTGATCAGGATGCCTCCTGGACGCCTCCCTGGTGAGGTGTTCCGGGCACATCTAACCGGGAGGAGGCCCCGGGGAAGACCCAGGACACGCTGGAGGGACTATGTCTCTCGACTGGCCTGGGAACGCCTTGGGATTCTCCCGGAAGAGCTAGAAGAAGTGGCCGGGGAGAGGGAAGTCTGGGCATCTCTGCTCAAGCTGCTGCCCCCGCGACCCGACCTCGGATAAGCGGGAGACAATGGATGGATGGATGGAGATCAATAGGATTGTCAAGCCTTGTTGCGCTGAATCATTCTTGTCACAGTTGCTCTAATGCACTAAATTATTATTTAAATGTCCAACCAGCAGGCAATACATTTCCATTCTCGTGCAACATGATAAACAAGAATTTGGAAAAATGCAGAATTTATTATTGAATAAAAAACAAACCATCTTACCTGATATACAGCAGCAGTAGTAGTAGGTAGCACAGAGTTTGCTGATGCAGTCATGTCAGGTAGAAGACTCCTCATGAAGTTAGATCACTTATAAATTTAACATGTGCACACCCCTTTGGGATCTCTTGGGCCCTTTCTACTTTGTTAAGCCAACCTGTACCATTCAACCAACAGAACACTTGGCAAGTATGTTGGCTCAAAATGTTCTCCACTGCTGCTGCTAATGCCCTATGTATAGGACTGTGGAATTGAAGACTTCCTTGTCAGATCTCAGAGCAAAACTTTCAAAGTGGTGTTTGCATTTACATATAGACATAAGCTACGTCCACACTACTATGTTTTCATTTAACAATGCAGATTTTAGTCTGTTTTCACCTTTTCTCCACACTACCCCAGAAAACAGACTTTTGAAAATGCTCTCCTGAGCCATATACTTCTGAAAATGTCGGTGCAGTGTTATAGTATGGATGGTTGAAAACAAAGAGTCTTGAAAATGCAGACTCTTAATTGTACCCTGACTGGATTTTGTTTATTACATGGCTATTCCCTGATTGCATCCTGCTCATTACAACATCTCATTCTCTGATTGCTCATGTTTCACAGAAGAAAACCATACTTCAACACAAATGTTACTGGCGTATGTTGCGTTGCTTACCTGTATCCATCTGAATCCAACAGGGGCATACACTCCATGGGAATATGTTGATTACAGATTGCAGAAAGGTGTGTGTGTGTAGTGTGACACGTGAGTCATTGTCTTGCACCCCAAAAAGGAGGCTTTGTCTCGGTTCTTTAGCAAAACCAGCTTTATTCAACTTGAAACAGGAAAAGCATAATTATTTATTGTAGTGGGATCTACCACTCTCCTATACATAGATACAGCAAACAGGCAGGGTCAGGGCCAGGTCAGTGGCCAAGTTATACTGTTCCCTGCATTTATAATGTTCCTTGCATCACCCATTGGCGACAGGAGCTTTTTTGCTGACCACGATTGGCTTGTAGTTGTTTCCGCAGTGCTATGCCTGCTGCGCTGTGAACCTGCGGTTGCCTTGGTGATGGACAAGCAGCCCTCCACAGATGCAGCAATTGTGCTTAGGCGTGTTGTCCAGTGGGGGGCGAGGTGGGGCAGTAATTTTCAAAAGAGTTCAGAAACCTCCTAGTATAGTCTATATATTCAGGTCCATAAGTATTTGGACAGTGACAGAATTTTCATAATTTTGGCTCTGTGCACCAATGCAATGGAAATAAAGCAATCAGTATGTGATTGATGTGTGGATGTCCAACTTTAATCTAAGGGGTTTCCCAAAGATATCATGAACCATTTAGCAATGACAGACATTTTATATACATGGTCTCCATATTTTCAGAGGCTCAAAAGTATTTGGGCAGACTAACATAATCTATAATAATAAAAGGCAAAGCCCTCACTGACTGACTCACTCACTGACTGACTGACTGACTAACTCATCACTAATTCTCCAACTTCCCGTGTAGGTGGAAGGCTGAAATTTGGCAGGCTCATTCCTTACAGCTTACTTACAAAAGTTAGGCAGGTTTAATTTCGAAATTCAAAGCGTAATGGTCATAACTGGAACATATTTTTTGTCCATACACTGTAATGGAGGAGGCGGAGTCACGTATCGCGTCATCACGCCTCCTACGTAATCACGTGAACTAAAAACAAGGAAGAGATTTACAGCACGAGTCACACGCGGGAACGAAGGTAAATGACGTTAATTTTTGACTGTCTTTTAATACTGTGTGAGCATACATATTAACACATGTGCAATGAAATGTGTGCATTTACGGGGTGATTTCTCAGGCTTAAAAGCTCACCTTTTATCAAACGCGGGAAGAAAGGTAACTGACGTTGTTCACTGTCTTTTAATACTGTGTAACCATACATATTAACACATGTCCAATTAAACGTGTGCATTTACGGGGTGATTTCTCATGCTTAAAAGCTCGCCTTTTACTAAAAAGGTAAATGCAAAACTATTTTCAATCAGTTTATTGAAACGCTCCCGTTAAGGATTGCAATAACATATTCGCGAGATAAAAGAACGAAGTAGGGGGAAATGGAGGAACAGCCGCAAACAGCGAAGAGCAAAAAATTAATTAAACAATTGAGAACGGAGCGAGTTAAGCATACAAGCGTGTTCATAAGGGCAACAAAGCACGGTGTAAAACGTAAGTTTAAATTAAGTTAATAGAAACGCTCCCGCTGCGGATTGCAATAACATATTCGCGAGATAAAAGTTTAATGAGAAGACACGAGGTATAAACGAAGCACACGCCGTGGCGCAACGTTAGGGGCAACAGTTTCAACCATTCTATGATCTGCTTCTTGCAACTGAAAGACGGCACATGGCGGATGTTAGCCGACTTGCTGACCGCAACGTTAGGGGCTTCAACTATGGCGCTGACGCCATATCTCAGTGCCAACACTTTGCAGACTGTACTTAAAAGACACGCCCTCCTCACTGGACAGTTAAAAACACCAATCAAACTAACGATGACATCAAGTATTACCCAATCAAAAGTACGAAAGGAGGCATCTTCATAAAATGCGTGTGGGATGATTTGCATGAGACGCTGCTTTAAAAAAAAAATGATAAAAAAAATACGGGATAAATCCCGTCCAGTATTGATTCAAAACGGGACGCGCAATTTCATTCTCAAACGCGGCACGATTCCGTATTTTAAAGGACGGGTGGCAACCCTACAGTACCAGGTAACCACCCATACAATCAGATTGTGATTCAGACTAGGAATGCAATGAATGTAATTACCCCGATCTACATACAAGGCAAAAGTCTTGCAACATTCAAAGATGATGGTTTGGGATAATTAGTACTTATTAAGTACAACATTGAACATAAAAGAGCTTATGAAGCCTTGAACCGAAAAAAGCAAGATCTCAGAGATCGTAAAAAAAAAAAAAGGAGGTAATGTTGTTTTACTCGCTGTAGATTTTACTCAAACATTACCAGTTATTCCACGAGGGAGACCAGCAGATGAACTCAACGCGTGTTTAAAATCCATGCTTCTCCCACGGTCGGTTATATGTCGCGTGTTCTCGGGTAGATACACCAAAAAATGTATACATTTAAGCATGTAATGGGCAAAGAAAAAATGAGGTATACCCGAAGGCACTGCAGTAGTACTCAATGTAACTTTACTTCTTAAATGTTAATGTTTTACTGTTTAATAATTTATACGCTTCTTATATATTGTTCAAATTCTTTTATGAAAATACCAGTGACAGCGCAATGCACGATAACATGGAGTGAATACACCATACGCATCTGCCCACGGCCGCCCTGGTGTGCGCAGATAGGAGTTGATTCTAAAATAAAATAAACATAAAAAGAGTAATACAATCATCACCCATAAAGCGGATAGCAGACGTGACGTATTATATGTGTACCACATTTCAAGTCAATACTTCTTATATATTACTTCATATTCTCATATGATAATGATGTTAATGTTGTTTATATTGATTTCTATGTTATTGTAAGTGCATCTATGTGTGTATATGTATGTATGTATGTATGTATGTGTATATATATATATATATATATATATATAAAAAATATATATATAAAAAATATATGTGTATATGTATATATAATATATCTGTATATGTGTGTGTATATGTGTATATGTATATATATATGACAGCAACACTCATAACAATGACAACACAATTACATTGACAATCATGTTACGTTATTTTTCAAATGTTTCCTTTTTTTTTCATAACCTCTTTAACACACTACTTCTCCGCTGCGAAGCGCGGGTATTTTGCTAGTCATAAATATAATGATCATGTTCAATATTTGGTTGAAAATCCTTTATAGTCAAATGCCTGATGTCTGGAACCTGTGGCCACCTCCAAGTGCTGGGTTTCCACTCTAGTGATAACTTTGCTCAGCTGCCTTCATTTGCTGAATTATTTGTTGCTGAAAGTCTACACTTCAATCACATCTTGATTGCTTTATTTCAAATCCATTGTTATGGTGTACAGAGCCAAAATTTTGAAAATGGTGTCACTGTCCAAATACATATGGACCTAACCATATACAAATCAGAAACAATGAGGCCACTTAATTATGACCCACAATCTGGAGTACACACCTTCTCCAAAAGACAACTTTCCATCACAGAACAAAATTTCCTCGTAACAGTTTTGAAGTTCAATCATACAGAAACATCCAAAGTGAACTTCCTAGGCACCCTAGAACATTCAGTATTATACAAAGTGAAAAGATACCAGTAGCCAACCCTGCAGGAAATAAGGTGAACTGTGGCCAGCCAATTATATTCAAAACATCCAACGGTATGCTTCTCTAATAAACAAAGAAAAGCATTAGGATCACTACAAAATGGTAAAAGCATTGTTATTACACCAGCTGATAAAGGAGGTGTGACAGTCATAGTGGACAAAGAGCAATATGTCACTACAATAGAAGAAATGCTGTCTGACACAACTGCTTACGAGCAACTAACCAGCGACCCAACAAAAACCACCTTGAACAGGACTAACACCAGCTGACTCCTGTTGGGTACCAGAATGAAAGTGTCCAAGCCACTGTCAGACCTTGCGTTGGTGCAGTGGGGCCCTGGGTTCCTCCTGGTGCAGGACAATGCCCAGCCTCATGTGACCAGAGTGCGTAGACAGTTCCTAGATGATGAAGGCATTAATGCCATTGACTGGCCTGCACATTTCCCAAACCTGAGTCTAATTGAGAACCTCTGGGACGTTGTGTATTGGTGCATTTGAAGCTGCCATGTAACACAACAAATAGTCCAGGGGCCTAATATATAAATGATGCGTATGCACAAAAATGTTGCATACTTCCTTTTCCAATCTCAAAATGTGATGTATAAAACCTAAACTTGGCATAAAGCCTGCACATTTTCACGGTTGCTCAAACCCTGGCGTACGCAAGTTCTCCACTTGGTTTTGCAAACTGGCGGCACCCAGTGTCAAAGCAGTGCTACTGTTCCAGTGTGGTTTCCCTTTCTTTTTTAGATCCACATTTCTGACGTGGCTTTATAAATACACTGAAATTAACCGCATATTGTTTATTAGTTTAATACATCTGATTGTAATTAACCTGTAACAATATAATGGTCCACATAATTGTCAAACTATTTTAAACACCATAGCTGCTTTAGCTTTGTTACTCTCACTGCACCTTCTTCTTCTTCTTTCAGCTGCTCCCATTAGGGGTTACCACAGCAGATCATCTTTTTCCATATTACTCTCACTGCACCACTCGGAATATTTATATCACTGTATCTGAGTGGGGAATCACAGCAGCTGATCAGAAAGAGAATTATCGGTATACAGCATCAAGCACATGCTGCCTCAGCCATGCTGTCTATTTGAACTGCTCTAATACAGCAAACACTTCAGAGCCTTTCCTCGCGGTTCCGAAACAATTTCATCCCAAGAACTATAAACACACTCAATCAGTCCATCAAGTGCTTCTTGTAGAACTGTTTGTAATTATAAGTACAATTACCTCACTGTAAACTTGCGATACAGTTATAATATTAATAATTATAATAATTCACAACCTGAGCCACTTTATAAAACACGTATTTATATATGATGACAATATCATTTTTAAGTTTAAATGCAGCAAAATATGTTTATTATATTATACAGATAAAACTTTAACTTCATTTAAATAGTCTATATTGTTAATAATTAAACATGTGAGGACATGGTGCCGCAGCACTAGCGAGGAGCTGGCTCTCCGTTCATGGATTGTTCCTGCCTCTCACTGTATTCTTGCTGGGGCTAGTGCGACAATGGATGGATAGAATAATTTAACATGTAGTACGAGGATATTTCAATGTTCCTTAAAAGTTTTGAAGAATCAGCATTTTAAGCTTACAAATGACTTAACGTCTATTACAGAGCTGATTGTGTGGCGATTGCGTATTTGGAGAAAGAAAAGTAAGAACAGGAATTGGGGGTTAGTACGTTTGACCGACACAGTACTGCTCCAATAAAGTATTTCATTGAAGGTCGCGCACAGCGCAGCAAGCATCTTGCTTGAGGCATGATCAATCTCTGGACATAGCGCCAGCTCGTCACTATCACTGCTCCACCGTGTTCCCATGTTTAATAACATGCTTTAACTCCTATCATCATGAAAAGTATGTCAAGTATACATCTCAGTATTTTAATTATTCAGAGAGCTGTAATATCATGAATGTAATGGATTATGTGTCCTGTCAGAGAAAGAGAAAGCCCGTTTAAGAAGCATGTAGTGATTCACACACATAGAGCACATAGAAGATCAAATACAAAACAAAGCATTTAACGTGTTACTTTAGTTACGATGGGATTTGAGAAACTAGTAAATTAAATGATTTGAAGATAAAGTTTATGATGTTCTGCTTTAAAGACAAAATAAACTACGTGATTAAAGTGGAAATTTTGAGACTAAAGTTGACATTTCGTGCTTTTTTCCCACTGTGTGCCTGTTTTTTTTTTTCTCTGTACCCTAATGAGCTTTTATATGACACTCAGACGGTGGGCTACGACTCACTTTTTCACGGTGACTTTGATATCTGACAACTTCTTTTTTATTTCGGGCACTGTGCGACTTTGTGAACTTGACCTTTCGAGTTTCTCCAACACTCTGTGTCACTCGATCGACTTCCTTTTGTTGTTTATACCACTGTTTAAAACAACAAATAGTACCTTTTTCCTTGCCTCCATTTGGTATTCGCTGAAATTCTATTAGCCCCCCCCCCCCCCCCCCCCATGCTTTTGCCATTATCTTTTCACAGAACACTGAGCTTAAGGGCTATTTACTGTATATTGATTTGCATATTCAAAGAGTTGTAATTCTGGGAGGAGTTTGGGGAGTGGCAACAGGCGCGTACACGTGCGTTACTTTTCACACTGACCGGGATTTATGGAGCGGAAGAACGTGGAAGTTGGCGTACACACAGATATATGCATCTGGATTTTTTTGTGGGGGGAGTTCCCATCAAACCCCAACTAGATATAAGGGCAACCACAGGATAGATATACAATTAAAGGTTTATTCTCACATAATGTCCTGTTACAACATAAAACAGCACAAAGGCACAAAGAAGTTGCCAGCAAGACAATCTAACAAGAACAAAGTTCTAACACCGAATCCAAAGAAAGGTCAAAAAACAGAGCAGGAGGTCAAAAATTCAGAAATCCAATAAATGAAAGTATAACAATGAACACAAGTTCACTCACCAACAGCCTAGCTAATTCACAATGAACCACCAGGAACTGTGGGAGACCTTCCACATTTATAGAGCAAAGGGCAGTTCCTAGTTGTGATTTGTAGGTGGCCCCACTTCTTGAGGGACTACCCACAAAACACATGGAACATAATACAGGCATACAGTGGTGTGAAAAACTATTTGCCCCCTTCCTGATTTCTTATTCTTTTGCATGTTTGTCACACAAAATGTTTCTGATCATCAAACACATTTAACCATTAGTCAAATATAACACAAGTAAACACAAAATGCAGTTTTTAAATGATGGTTTTTATTATTTAGGGAGAAAAAAAATCCAAACCTACATGGCCCTGTGTGAAAAAGTAATTGCCCCCTTGTTAAAAAATAACCTAACTGTGGTGTATCACACCTGAGTTCAATTTCCGTAGCCACCCCCAGGCCTGATTACTGCCACACTTGTTTCAATCAAGAAATCACTTAAATAGGAGCTGCCTGACACAGAGAAGTAGACCAAAAGCACCTCAAAAGCTAGACATCATGCCAAGATCCAAAGAAATTCAGAAACAAATGAGAACAGAAGTAATTGAGATCTATCAGTCTGGTAAAGGTTATAAAGCCATTTCTAAAGCTTTGGGAGTCCAGCGAACCACAGTGAGAGCCATTATCCACAAATGGCAAAAACATGGAACAGTGGTGAACCTTCCCAGGAGTGGCCGGCCGACCAAAATTACCCCAAGAGCACAGAGACGACTCATCCGAGAGGTCACAAAAGACCCCAGGACAACGTCTAAAGAACTGCAGGCCTCACTTGCCTCAATTAAGGTCAGTGTTCACGACTCCACCATAAGAAAGAGACTGGGCAAAAACGGCCTGCATGGCAGATGTCCAAGACGCAAACCACTGTTAAGCAAAAAGAACATTAGGGCTCGTCTCAGTTTTGCTAAGAAACATCTCAATGATTGCCAAGACTTTTGAGAAAATACCTTGTGGACTGATGAGACAAAAGTTGAACTTTTTGGAAGGCAAATGTCCCGTTACATCTGGCGTAAAAGGAACACAGCATTTCAGAAAAAGAACATCATACCAACAGTAAAATATGGTGGTGGTAGTGTGATGGTCTGGGGTTGTTTTGCTGCTTCAGGACCTGGAAGGCTTGCTGTGATAGATGGAACCATGAATTCTACTGTCTACCAAAAAATCCTGAAGGAGAATGTCCGGCCATCTGTTCGTCAACTCAAGCTGAAGCGATCTTGGGTGCTGCAACAGGACAATGACCCAAAACACACCAGCAAATCCACCTCTGAATGGCTGAAGAAAAACAAAATGAAGACTTTGGAGTGGCCTAGTCAAAGTCCTGACCTGAATCCAATTGAGATGCTATGGCATGACCTTAAAACGGCGGTTCATGCTAGAAAACCCTCAAATAAAGCTGAATTACAACAATTTTGCAAAGATGAGTGGGCCAAAATTCCTCCAGAGCGCTGTAATAGACTCATTGCAAGTTATCGCAAACGCTTGATTGCAGTTATTGCTGCTAAGGGTGGCCCAACCAGTTATTAGGTTCAGGGGGCAATTACTTTTTCACACAGGGCCATGTAGGTTTGGATTTTTTTTTCTCCCTAAATAATAAAAACCACCATTTACAAACTGTATTTTGTGTTTACTTGTGTTATATTTGACTAATGGTTAAATGTGTTTGATGATCAGAAACATTTTGTGTGACAAACATGCAAAAGAATAAGAAATCAGGAAGGGGGCAAATAGTTTTTCACACCACTGTAGATACAGGATAAAAAAAAGTAAAGAATATTGTAAATCATTAACAAAAGAAATAGCACATAGAAATACATTTACAAAATGTACAACAAAGACACAAATGCATTTGAGCCTTCGCCTGGCTGAGATATGACATTAGTGTGGCCAGAGATACAATTGTAAACATTGTGAAAATGCTGTTATGGATGAAGGTCATTTTGGCTTTAAAACGCTGTTTTTAAATGAAATAGTAGTAGTGTGGACCAAGCCATAGTGACATACCGAGAAACCAGCCATTGTGTTCATAAGGCAGTGTGGGGCACCAGTCTTTCTGTATAACCAGAGGTTTGGGAACAGAGGCTCTTAGAATTTCTGTTTTCCTGATGTTTCAATGCAAACTTTGTGCACAGACAAATCAAAGTGCAAAAATTCTCTTTTATGTGGCTAAACAACAAAAAAGGAAAAACACAGCTGCATCCTGCAGGCAGCATTTGAAAGTAATGCCTCTTTGATTCAGCTTGCATGAGCAGGCATTGAAGGTCTTCATCCTCCATATACATGAAGTGGGTTAGGTGTGGCTTCAGTGTGCTTTTTTGTGTGTAACTGAGCGAATTGCACTTAAATACTGGGTCAGACTTGACGACTCTCTCTAGCCTACAGTCCTGTGAGTTGTCACTGAGTGGACAGGTCATCTCTACAGACATGTGCCAATCAGAGGACTGTGTGTGATCTACTAATGTGAGATGTTGAACAAGTCGTTGTACTCCAGTTATAAAAATGAGTGCACTATATCTCTGGGGCTTTTAAAGTTCATTGGGAAGATGTTCACTGTAGAATGGTGCTGTATAAAATATTTGTTCTTACAGCTTAAAGGAGGAAAGAGCCCAAGAATATCATGATGGAGAAAGTTCATTAGAGCATCCATCTAACATATGCAGAGGCCTATGATTACTTTCTAACCCACACATATCTTAACTGTCTTTAGAAAGAGGCATGTGGCCTCTGCCATCTCATTTTTATTTTAATTTTTAATATTATTGTGCCCAAGTGAGTGTTGATGGGATTGCATTACTTGTTGTTTTAAGAGAATGAAGCCCCAGAATGTTTTCTCAGCCCCCTAAAAAATGAAAGATAACCTCTGGATTCTTTTTGCACAGTAAGGTGAGTACAGAAGTATATTTCAGGCTGTGATTTTTTTTCTCCTTTTATTCCAGAGTAAGGCTTCCACACAACACTTGTCATATTGGCTGTTACACTTTATTGTGTCCCCTTTGAAGGTGTTTGGATTGTGGTGAGCACAGCCAGTATGTCCTCACTCCTCACGTGAAAGTGGTTCCCTACTTCCATCTAACTGAGTAGCACATATTGTACATTGAGGATTCTCTTGTTTTACTTCTAGTCCCTGCTTGATAAAAAGAAGAATCCTTAACTGGGCCCAATGCTTGATGTCAAGATAGATAATTTTCCAGGTCTGTTTAGATGCTTATAGTTGTTTGGTTTTGTCTCACAGCAAAGGAGAGCACATGGCTTTCCAGAAACTCCCACAGGGCTTATTCTCTCTGATAGTGCGGATGTGCACATGCTTTCTTTGCGTGACAGCAGCCACAGGGATGTGCTTGTGCTTCACAAGACCAGATATCATCATGATGACATTCTGTTTTGTGCTCTGGATAGAAGTTCTTCTATCTGTGAGGCTAACCATTCCATTGGATGCTTAAAACAAAACAGCGAAGCTCCAAAAGTGGAACAAATGGACAGTTTGTTATGTCTTTTGCATAACAGGAAGCCGTGACATGCGAGTAGCAGAGAGCACTGAAATTGGTATGTGAGGCCCACTGCCACTTGAAGCTGCCTTTTGCCGTACACTCTGTTTAAGTTTGAACCGGCATATCCAGTTGCTTGCTTCTTCCCTATTCATGATAGGATCACAAAGATCTTCTGCTGAACAGTGTACAATATGAACATACTATCCTGGAACAGGTAACAATACATTTTATTTATATAGCACCTTTTTCATGCTCAAAGACCCTCACAGAAACCTGAAATGAATAACAGGGCATATATCACATTAGAAACAAATAATACCCTATAATGGACGCTCCGGCCAGGATAATGCATGGACCATTACCCGATTGGGAGGTCACTTTGTTGGAAAGACAGAGGGAGAATGGTTGCACGGACTATTTACCACCATGACAGACTAGGTGGCAGCCCTCCTGGACTGCTGTGCCTGGATTGATATTCACAGGGCAGGCTGGGAGTTGTAGTTTGGCGGCACAGCCCTGCAGTATTTCATCCATGCCTCCAGGAGGAACTGCAGGGACAAGTCATCCTCATTTCAGAGAACTTCCACCAGACCCAGATCTATAACTCCAACCAGCAGTGTCGTGACACTGGAAGTACTCCTGGGTCTGGCATAAAAGCAGCAGAATTTCCTGTATGTGTGGTCAGATTCGGGAAGAAGTGGAAATGATCACTAGGAGCAGCGGGAAAGTGAGAGGGAAAAGAGAGAAGGCATAGAAAGAATTGTTTGTACCTTGAAACTGTGTATTACGTTCAGATCTGTGTTATAATAAACAATCATTTCAATTTATACTGGTGTTGATATTTGTGTATTGGAGGGTTTGGGGCCTTGGTGGTGCCCCCTTGTGGAAACACGAAGCCTTGAATTAGAATGAGACAATAAACTAGCGTCATAATACAAACTAATACAAGTAAACCCTGAACAAATAACATAATTTATGATACAAACACAAATCAGCCTGGGCTTCTAGACAGAGAGACTAAACTGATAGAAGGGTCATAAAGCCAAGCTAAGTTAAGTTAAACACCTTCTTGAACAAATGCGCTTTAAATCATTTTTTGAAAGAGTGAATTGAGTCAGCTGATCTCATTAACTTCGGGAGGTCATTAAAAGTCTGGGCTATAGAACCATGTCGCCCAAGCACAGGTTAGTTTGGGGTACAACGGGGTTGAACGAATCAGTGAACCTTGGTGAGTGAACAGGACCATGGTGATGGAGTAGGTTAGTGATGTAGTCCGGTGGAGGGCCATTGAAAGCTTAACAGATTAGTAATGGAATTTTAAATTCAATCCTGTAAGAGCCAGTGAAGTTGGAGAAGGATGGGTGTTTATGTGCTTGTTGTTGCAGGTCTGTGTAAGGACTCTTGCAGTAGAGTTCTGAACCAACTGGAGCTGTGATAACAGATTAGAAGGGGCACTGTCCATTAGGGAGTTACAGTAGTTGATATGGGATGTAATAACAGCATGGACAAGTTCATCAACATTGGAAAAGAAGAGGAATGAGTGAATATGAGATATGTTACGGAGGTGGAAGAAAGAAGGATTCTTAATGTGATTTATGAGGGTAGAATTAGAAAAGGAGTAATCAAAAATGATACCATGATTCCTTGCAGAAGAACATTAGAATGCTAGAATGATTTAGACAAGAACAGGTCATTCAGCCCAACAAAGCTCACCAGTCCTATCCACTTAATTCTTACAAAATACTGTAACGTCAAGTCCAGTTTTTAAGGTCCCTAACGTCCAACTGTCAACCACAATACTTGGTAGGTTATTCCAAGTGTCTATAGTTCTCTGTGTAAAGATAAACTTCCAATTGTTTGTGCACAATTTACCCTTAACAAGTTTCCAACTGTGTCCTCATGTTCTGGTTGAACTAATTTTAAAATTTCAACACACTGTACTAATTTCTTTTATAGTTTTAAACACTCCAGTGATGTCACCTCTTAATCTCCTTTTGCATAAATTGAAAAGGCTCAGAAGAAGGTCTGGTGGCATTATCTCTAAGGGTGATTGATGTTCTCAAGCTGAGCTCTAGTGCCAATTAGCATGACATTGATGTTGTTACAGTTTAATTTTAAAGTGTTATGTTCCATCCAGATTTTAATTTCATTGAACTGAGAAAACTGGTAGGACCTTTCACTTTTAACAGTGATGGAGAGCTCAGTATGTCCTACATAATAATGATAATTCAGTCTAAAGCTATGAATGATATGGCCAAAGGGAAGCGTGTAGATACAGAACAGCAGAGGGCCAAGGACAGAGCCTTGAGGGGCTCATTGTGTGATTGATGCTGAGCTGGACCCACTGTTGCCAAGGTTAACAAGCTCTTGCCTATCTGTCGGCTGGATTTAAAGCACTGGGGGGCAGTTCCAGAGATATCCATTATGTTCTTCATTCTGGACAGCAGAATATCATGCTTGACAGTATCAAATGCTGAAGTATGGTTTAACAGAATTAATATAATGTTTTTCTCAAAGTCTGCTGCCATAACCAAATCATTTGTTACCAGAAGCACAGCAGCTGCACAGTTGTGCTTTGCTCTGAAACCAGACTGTAAGGGTTCCATCAGTTTATTACAAGTTAAGGAACTGGTGAGTTGGAAGGTCACAACACAATCAAGAACATTTGATAGAAAATTTAAGCCAGAAATAGGCCAAAAATTGTTCAGGTTGTCAGCATGAAGATCAGACTTTTATAACATTGGGCTTACAGAAGTAGATCTTATATCATGGGATGTGTTTATTATTGTCATAATAGTTTGAATTATGACATGAAGGCAGGATTAGATAAGTGTGGTGGGAATAGGGACCAGTACACAAGTAGTAGGCCTCATTTTATAGAGCAGGTAATTAATAAATGGAGATGATGGTAGTTTATTTCTTCAAATGCCTGCTATTATACCCATCCACACCTGAACTCTTTTTTTCTTTAGGCAAGAGCTGATTAAGTGGGATTCTGTTTGCATGGTAGATGATAGATACTGGATCACTCTGTGTGAATGTGTTAGGAGGAAGGACCTTCACTGTTTCTCCTGAACAGAGGGCACCCAGTATAGCATCAATGGGCAACTGTTGGGCAAATGGTGTAAGGCTAAGTTAGGGTAGAATGATGTGTATGATACTCTAAAGTGGCTCACATCTGTAGACAGTAGGAAAACCAATAAATACAATGCAATTATTGTTGTGATGCTTTATTGCTATGCAATGTATCATGATCTTCAGTATTAAGGATCTGGTTTTTTGAAACCATTTTCATGTTTCTATAACAAAATGCATTTATTTTAAAAGTCCTATAATGGTGTACTAAACTTTTCTTATGGAATAACCTTTGAGCCATTGTTCTATTGGTTTAACAGAAGTGATGGGAACCACCAGTGTTAATATGCCTACAGACGAACCATTATGAAGTCTGCTGTCCACATTTAAGCCTATAATTTGAGTTAATTTTCGCCATAGCAGAAAGAAGAAAGAACTTCCTGTGAAATATGCAGTTTGCAAGAATTGTCTTATGGAAATCAGAAATGTAGCCGATGGAATTTAGGTGCTTCAAGTGGCAATGCAGGGTGGCTGGGATCCTGACTGATGCCATTCACTTTCCTGAGACAGCAAGTGGTGTAGATGTCATGCGTGCCTGTGATCTGCTGTGCTGTTTTCACCACACGGTGCAGCGCTCCAAACAGCTGCTATACCAGGATGTGATGCATCCTGCAAGGATGGACTCAACAGCACACCTATAGAAGCTTCTCAAGGTTGTAGGTGACATCTGGCCATTCCTCTGACTCCTGAGGAAGTAGAGGCATTAGTGGGCTTTCTTCACTTCAGCTGCAGTGTTACACGACCATTTCAGGTCATCAGTGAGCGTGACCATGACGAACCTAAAGTAGCTAATCTGCTTCACAACATCCCATCCGAAAGAAATGAAGCAAAAATAAATTATTAAAAAAACACCCTGATGCAGCGCACAGTCATGTAGGTGCTTATACTCGCTCACACCCAATCAGTTTGGAGTGCGCAGGCTGCCTAACTGCCTATGTTTGGGCTGTGGGAGGAATCCCAGCTCCCTTAAAGAACATGTGTACACTCCACACAGAAGCTTATTATTATAGGCAAAGAACAGACATTATTTTGTTTAGTACTCAATGTAAAATACATCTGCTCTCTTCTTTGAATACAATGACAAGCATTTGGGTATAGATGTTATTTTTAAAAGATTGCAGATTATTGCAGTCATACTCCATGCAGAAGGTAACCTTTCTAGAAATCACCTGCATAAGAAGTACTAAGCAGGGACAACTGTTCCTTCTGAGATACTGCGTCTGCAGCATTTCACTAAAACATACAGTATATAATCATTGGCAAACTTCACTGTGCTAAATGAGTTGATTTTGTTGATTAAGTTTCATATTTAATATGCGATGGACTGCCACCTCATCTAGTACTGCATTAGGCCCAAGTCTCTATGACACTGAATTGGATAAAGTTGTAGAGAAAACTGATAGATGAATGGATGGGTAGATGCAGTATTTAATATGAGTTTCAGATTTCACAGAATTGTATTTTTTTTCACCTCTTGTTAACAGCTATTTTTAAAAAACGTCTTTAAAAAGGGCAGTGGGGGCAGTGTCTCTGTTATTTAATACTTAAGCCCATTCAACTATTTGTTTTCCAAATTGCTTGATCTGGCCAATTTTAGGTAATGGGGCTACCTAAGCTGTTCCAGTATAACTTGTCAAAATGTGACTTAAAAAATACTAGTATGCTTTATAGACAGTGGCTAGCATCCTATCGAGGTCTGCTTCCTGCCTGTTTCTACTGGGATAGATGCTGTCTCGTTATGTTCCTGCTCTGTAAGGCATCTTATGATGGTGTAGGATGTGTCAAACACATAAGCATTTGGACAAAAAAGGAAATAAAGGGAATGATAAGGGTGCAACACCGTCACTCACAGTTCTTTCACTTGTCCCTGTAGAATGGGGGAGAAGAAATCCCTAGGGGACACTTCCACCAAGTGAGCACAAGCCCCGCCCCTTCCAGAGCAAGCAGTATATAAGTGGACCCACCACTGGAGGTTGGAGTCCATTTCCAAACCTGCTTCACGACAGCATGGAGCTCCACGCTTTTGAAGCATATCATTTCCCTTTTGGGTTATCTTGCACGTTTGTGCGCCTCATTTTGTCCTCTAAACAGGACATCCTTTAGGACCCCAACTCTCATTTTTGCTATTATTTTGTTTTTCCACAGCGGTTAATGGACAAAGAGATTTATACATCCGTGTTAAATAAAATACCTTTGAATAATGTGGCAATCAAACAGTTCATGCTTTCAATACAAAGACAGCAGTACCCTTCAAGAGTTCATTTAAATGAAAATCACATGCAGTGCACTCCATAAAGTTTGGGACCCCTCTGCTCCACAGTTTAAAATTACAAATCAAATAATTCAGACATGATTAAAGTGCATATTGCAGACTTTCATTTAAGGGTATTTGCATAGATTTTGTTCACTGCATATAGAAATGACAAGTTTTACTACATGGTCCCCTCATTTCAGGGCACCATTATGTTTGGGACAGTTGGCGTCACAGATGTTTGTGATTACTCAGGTGTGTTTCATTGCATCATTAGTGTTGCCATAAGATACCTTGGCGTGATTCTACCCTTTGGAGTCTGCAGTTGCCATTGTTCAGCATGAGGTCAACAGCTGTGCCAATGAAAGTCAAAGAAGCTATTATGAGGCTGAAAAACAAGAATAAAACCATTAGAAACATTGGTAAGACCTTAGTATTACCTAAATCAATTGTGTGGAATATCATTAAGAAGAAGAACACACTGGTGAGCTCAGTTTTTGGGGACTGATAAGCCAAGGATGACAAAAGAATCCTTACTATAGTAAAGAAAAATTTGGAAATGCCTGTCCAACACATCAGAAGCAGTCTTCAGGAGGCAGATGTGGATGTGTCAGAGACTGCTATCCACAGAAAACGTCATGAACAGAAAAGCAGAGGCCCCACTGCAAGGTGCAAACCAATAGTTAGCCACAAAAACAAGACAACCAAATTACAGTTTGCAAAAAAAGTACTTGAAGGGCCTTCAGAATTCTGGAAAAAGGTCTTGTGGACAAATAAGATGAGCCTGTATCAGAGTGATGGCAAGAGCAAAATGTGGAGATGAAAAGGAACTGTGCAAGATCCAAATCATACCACCTCATCTGTTAAACATGGTGGTGATGGTGTTGCGGCTTGGGCTCGTGTGGCTGCCACAGGTACTGGCACACTTATCTTCATTGATGACGTAAATTTTGAAGTGTATAGAAACATCTTACCTGCTCAAGTTCTAGTAAATCAAATTGAGCATACTTTCCATATGCTGAGGAGAAAACATGGGGACAAGACTCCTAAACAAGCAAGAGCTAAAGATGGCTGCATTAGTTGCTTGAAGGTCCTCAGCACCTGGTAATGTCTATGAATCGTAGATTCCAGAAGTAATTGCACGCAAGGGACACGCAACAAAGTACTAAATATGACTGCTTTAATATACCTACCATTGCTATGTTCCAAACATTATCGTACCCTGAAATGGAGGGACCATGTATTAAAAGTGTTGTCATTTCTACATGGTGTGACTGAAATGTATGCAAATACTATTAAATTAAAGTCTGCAATGTGCACTTTAATCATGTCTGAATTGTTTGATTTGTAATTTTAAACATTGGAGCAGAGGGGTAAATCAAGGGAAGATTTTTCTTAACCACAAACATTATGGAGGGCACAGTATTTCTTTAAAGCCATAAGGCCAATATGGCACTCTTATTAAAGAAGATCCTGAGAGTTAGACAACTGGCATTGTTACAGCAATACTGAATCACCCTCAGGGCACTTCCTCTTTCTCTCTGGCCCCTGTTTTTTTTTCAAATTAAGTGTACATGTAGAGGTTAAAAAATAGAGCTTACTACAAAAGCATATACGTGTATTTTAATAAAAAGGAAGTACGATTTCCCTCCCCTGTAAAATCTCTTCTTTCCAAATCTGACTCTGGTTCTCCCTTGCGGTTGATGATTCCTTTTTAGGTTTTTTTTTTTTTTCAGTTTCTTAATCTCTGATCAGTTCTTGTCTTTAACTGATTTTCTTTTATTGACCTTTCTCATTTTTCAATCTACAAATTTAAAAGCCCCCATGCATTGTTTTTTAACATTGTGACAAGGTAAGGATGCTCCATATTGCACTATTGAGTTTGGCAGATGTCAGCTATGCTGGGCACAGTGGTTCTTCAGTCACCGTCTCCCAGGTTTTAAGAAATGTGAGGACACCTGCACTTTGTTCCCATTTGAGCAATCTGAGTCAGCCCATTGGTTTGTTATTGACATGTCTAAGCCAAGGTTCCTCCCGTTGATGGGGTTCAAATTCATGTTTTATGTCTCTTTTGTTCATTTTTGATTTTTTGATTTAGGTTAATGTTACTTTTGTTGATTATGTACATTATGCTTTGTTTTTGATTGTGTTTATATATTTAACCTGTCTGTTTTAAGTTCCATGTGTTTTGTGGGTGCTACCCCAAGAGACAGGACCACTAGGTACTGCCTTCTGGCCTATACATCCAGAGGGTCTCCCACTCTTCCTGGTGGTTCATTTTGAATGTTTCTGGGAGTGGTGAGGTTACCTGTGTTGATTTGATTTATTGGATTACTAGATTTTTGACCCTCTGCTCTGTATTTTGACAATTCTTTGAATATCTGTATTGCAACTTGTTTACTTTGAATTGCTCATTCGGTGTTAAAGGAAACTTCTTTTTTTGGCCTTTCATGTTCCAGTGGTGCGTCATTCTTGTTATAAGCAGCTTTATGAAGAGTAAATCTTTAAAAAAGACTCTGTGTTTGCTCTTTTAATAGTTGGGGTTTCATCGTGATTTCCCTCTCTGGTGGGCATTTTTGGAAGTATTTTAGTCTTTAAGGTGGATCAGCTCTAGTCTCTTGTATATCTCACATGTCTCATATCTTTCATATATCTTACCCTTGTGCTTCCTTTAATGACCACAATTTACCTCTATCCTGGAGAGCTTTTTTGCATATTCTGCTCTAGACTACTACAGTATATGTTGTGGCTTTCCTCAAGTTCTTTACAGAGTGGACTCCCACCAACTGTTACCTTAACTTTTCCAACTCATCCTGTATGGTGCTTTTTCGATTGTGTTCATCACCTCAACCACAGTATTCCTCTGTTTCCCCTTTTCTCTTGTGTCCAGCTGCTGCTTGAATGTACAGTACTTGTAACTTGTTGCCTTTACCTACAGGTGCCAGCATGGCTCTTTACTGCCACCTGTCTCTCCATATGTCCTTCCAAAATGTTTTAATTCTGCTTTTGCCTGACTAATACTGTAACTTTATTTCTTCATGCCTGTAGAAATACAAATGTTTGGTTGTAATATCACTTGAAATACTTTTACTCTAATCCTTGGGGTCTTTGAAATATGGGAACATGTACTCCAAACTATAGTATTAAATAGCACCTTCACTTGTGTGGTTGCGTTTCTGCTTGCCAGACCTGAGGACTGTCATTCATAGCATGTCCATTAGGCCATTCTGTGCCTCAGCCAGTAAAGTCCACCTGTTTCCCTTGACTGAACTATGCAAAGACTCTATTGAAGGCATCCCTCAATTTTACTGCTGATGTGGAATTAATACATTCTCCTGGTGAGAAACCGCAGGATTAGCAACATTGGCAAATCATTCTCTTATTCAATATAATCTAAACATCCATATTACTAACCGAGAATAAACCGGATATGGACGCAGGGACGCGGCGATGGGACCATGAGACGTACTGCGCAGGCGCGCGTCTCATAAACCGCAAGCAAAGTCGTATCCACCGCGAACGAAGGAGTCACGGCCCAAGAATGAAAGAGCTCAACTAACGTGAATGAGAAATGAAGCAACAACACGCCCATAGCTACCACTAACGACACAAACACACAAAAAAGAGGATTCTGCGCTGCACCCCAGAGTCAAACGTGAGAGGCTACTGAGGCCCCACAGGTCCACAAAGATAGTACGAAAGGCATAGGCGTCACCGCCATATTGTGTGTGGCACTACTGCGGAGTGAAGGTGCAGGCGTCACCGCCATATTGTGTACTGCGGAGTGAAGTTAGGAATAATGTGCTGCTTGGGATTGTACAAACCGCTGAACGCTTTACACCAAATTCAAACACAATACAGCTCAACGATACAAACACGAGCCCACCTGGATAAGATCAATGAACGCAGGCGCCTACAACGCGCATCTGAAACTGCGGAAGCAAAGCAGGCACGGGTTCAAAACGAAAGACCACAACTGACGGAGATAAATAATCTCTTTCAAATCTATTTCGGGTTACCCAAGACCAGGGGTTGGCGAGCGAAGCGAGCAGGGGGCGGAGCCCCCTAGTTGAATACTATAAGCAGCAGCATAGACAGAAGTGCATACCACATGCATTTTAGAACAGGTAACCCATATGAAGCTACGCATGTTCAGGCCCAGTCAGTACCTGGATGGGAGACCAACCATGAAAAGCTTGGGTTGCTGCTGTTAGAGGTGTTGGCGAGGCCAGTAGGGGGCGCTTACCCTGTGGTCTGAATGTGTATCCCAGTGTCCCAGTGCAGTGATGAGGACACATTGCTGTAAAAATGGCACAGTCATTTAGATCAGGGGTTCCAAAACTTTTCAGCTCACGACCCCCAAAATAACCGTGCCAGTGACTCGTGACCCCCACTATCCTCGGAAGTGGTTAAAATATACAAATGTTGCGTGCAACGGTGCACATGCGCCAATAGGCCTATCCAAACATGAGCATGACAACACGAAAGAACACAATGGTCTAACAACCATATAATTTTTTTTAATAGTAATTTACTCATTTGTTTAATTTCAACAAAATATCCTATCCAAACAAGAGCATGACAACAAAAAAGAACATAACGCTCTAACAACCATATAACTTTTTAAAAAATTGTTATTTACTCATTCGTTTAATTTCAACAAAACACCTCACCTAATGAGATGGGTGGATTAATTAATTTCTAAAAAGTTTTTAAAAAGTATTTGATTTCTTGGAAATCATCTCGCAACCCCCACCCCAATGTCTCACGACCCCCCAGAGGGTCGCGACCCCTACTTTGGGAACCACTGATTTAGATTATTCTGTGTGGTCATAAAAGATCCCTGGGCATTCTTTATAAAGAGTAGGGTGCATACCGATGTCCTGGTTAAGTCACCTACCATGGCCTAGTCATTCTGACCTCTAATTTTTCCCTGTTTCTAATTGGCTAACTATCCCTCACCCCTTTGCCTCCAAACAGCTAATGTGTGGTGAGAGTAATGGCGCAAAATGGCTGCTGTTGCATCGTCTAGGTCGATGCTATACATTGGTGGTGATGAAGTGGCACCCTACTCACTATGACAAGCTCTTTGAATAGTGAGAAAAGCCCTATATAAATGTAAAGACTATTGTTCAGAAAAGTTCTTAACGTATTTAATAAAAAGGGTAACATGAAATGTGAATGTGCACCAGATGATGAAAAATAAAACAGGAAAAGAGAAAGACAACAGCGCATAAAAAAACAGCTGTTTTTCCATTTCTCAACAATGAGCATCTAATGAACGTTGCATCATAAGCATATACAGAAACAAAAGCTGTGTCTGTTACTTGTAGTAGTGACAACATAAAAACAAACCAGACAGCCTGTTCTTGTTCTCAAATGCATCTTACGAATGCTTGTGCAGCGTACTTATGGCAAAAGAGTCCAAAACTATTTACTGTACTCTCCACTATAGCTCAATAATATTTGTTAAATTCAGCCATTCTACTGATTGAACACTCCACTCCACAAATAAACGTTTTGATAAAGTAGTTGACCAATAAAGAAATATTTCAAAGTTAAATACATGAATAAATAAATACAGAATTAAAAGTACTGTGAAATGTGATGATAAAGAAAAAGAGTGAGTGTAAATAAACATAACGCAGAATATGTTTTTTGTTACTTATTTATTTAATTTTGTCCATAATGTTTCTCCAAACGCAACATGAAATATGGCTTAAATTTAAAACTGTCACTTTCACTTGTCAAAGTTGAGAGGGCAGGCTTTTGTGGGTGCTGTGCTTTTTATGGTGAATTCTCCGCCAAGTAGACGAACGTGCTTTGCTTGACTGGGGAATGCTATGGCTCATGTGTAAGTTCAAAATTGTGGCTGAGCAAGTGCAAGAAAACGTTGCTCAGAATTACTGTGCGATGTGGCTACTTTAATTCTATAAACTCCAAATTCATTTTAAGTGCCTGATGTAAACGTGGCATTTGATGGCTAAAGGTTTAAGTGTGATGTACTGATGATTCACCAAATAAAACAGACATCACTCGTAATCTGTGCGTATAAAGCTTAGAGTACAAGAGTAGGCCAATTCATAACGAACTTGGTGCGTCTTACTTATCTCACTAAAATACAACGGCCTAGCACACATTTTATTGTAGAACGCTCAGGAAAGGGTGGGCAACTATGACTGTGACTCTGCCTGACTTTGTCTGTTATAACTGAATATGTACCCCACACCATACATTCCTTTTCTAGTTATGCTGCCTACTGGCTGTTAATGCCATGATTGTTACCACTTTGCAGGACCTTAATAAGTATGTACTTAATTGCAGTTATAATAAAGCGGGGGTAAGTTAAATGACCAACTGTTACAGATATTGTGGTGTCTTTACACAAATGCAAACTGGCCACAAATTAACAAGAGGTGTCATCTTACAGTTAGGTACAATAATTATAACTTCCACAAACAAAAAGAAACACATGCTAATTGACACACCACAGCTTCTCCTGGCTGTCGGTCTAGTTCCTTTTCTGTATCACTCCCAACTAAGTCTGCATTTGTTTTTGACCTTTCAATAACTTAGGTCACTTAAGATGAACCTTTCTTTACATATATTTATACATACAACACTGCTCAAAAAAATAAGGGAACACTTAATCATCACAGTCTAACACCAAGTCATTAAGCTTCAGGGATATTTATCTGTCAAGTTAGGAAACATAAATGATTGTGAATCAACTTCATCTGCTTTTGTGCAAATGAAAGTGACAACAGGTGCACTGGAGAGGCAACAGCAAGACAACACCCAAAAGAGAATGGATTTGCAGGTGGTGGCCACAGACAATTGCTCTCTCCTTATCCTTCCTGACTGATTCTTCTCTAGTTTTGGATTTTACTAGTGTCCTTTTCATTACTGGTAGCATGAGGTGTACCTGCAGCTGATTCAGGTTGCATAAGTAATCCCGCTCCTCAAGGATGGCACATAATACGTAGCATCACAAGAAGGTTTGCTCTGTCTCCCAGCACAGTCTCAAGAGCATGGAGGAGATACCAGGAGAATGGACCATTACATGAGGAGAGCTAGACATGGCTGTACAGAGGCATCAACCCAACAGCAAGACCAGTATCTGCTCCTTTGTGCAAGGAGAAACAGGAGGAGCACTGCCAGAGCTCTACAAAATGACCTCCAGCTGGCTGCTGGTGTACATGTTTATAACCAAACTGTTAGAAACAGATTCTATGAGGGTGGAATGAGGTCATGACATCAACTAGTGGGATCTTTGGGATCTGTGATCATAGCCCATCACTGTACACCTCAATTGGCACTGGCGCACCATTCTCTTCACAGATGAGAGCAGGTTCACACTGAACACATGTGATACACTGTGGTGAACGTTATGCAGCCTGCAATATCATCCAGCATGACCGGTTTATTGGTGGGTCAGTGACAGTCTGGGGAGGCATATCCTTGGTGGGTCACACAGACCTCCACATGCTATATACTTAAAAACAGTCAGACAGTAAACGATACATTCCCATAATCATTATATTTAACGTATCCATCCATCCATCCATCCATCCATCCATCCATCCATCCATCCATCCATTCATCCATCCATCCATTGTCTTCTGCTTATTTGAGATCGGGTTGCGGGGGCAGCAGCTTGAGCTGAGATGCCCAGACTTCCCTCTCCCCGGCCACTTCTTCTAGCTCTTCTGGGGGAATCCCGAGGCGTTCCCAGGCCAGCCAGGAGACATAGTCGCTCCAGCGTGTCCTGGGTCTTCCCCGGGGCCTCCTCCTGGTTAAACGTGCCCGGAACACCTCACCAGGGAGGCGTCCAGGAGGCATCCTGATCAGATGCACGAGCCACCTCATCTGAGTCCTCTCGATGCAGAGGAGCAGCGGCTCTACTCTGAGCCCCTCCCGAATGACTGAGCTTCTCACTTTATCTTTAAGGGAAAGCCCAGACACACTGCGGAGGAAACTCATTTCAGCCGCTTGTATTCGCGATCTCGTTCTTTCGGTCACTACCCATAGCTCATGACCTTAGATGAGGGTAGGAACATAGATTGACTGGTAAATTGAGAGTTTGCTTTACGACTCAGCTCCTTTTTCACCATGACAGACCAATGCAGAGCCCTCATCAGTGCGGACACCGCGCCGATCCGCCTGTCGATCTCACGCTCCATTCTTCCCTCACTTGTGAACAAGATCCCAAGATACTTGAACTCCTCCACCTGGGGCAGGATCTCGCTTTCAACCCTGAGAGGGCATTCCACGCTTTTCCGGCTGAGGACCATGGTCTCGGATTTGGAGGTGCTGATTCCCATCCCGACCGCTTCACACTCAGCTGCAAACCGATCCAGAGAGAGCTGAAGATCACGCCTGATGAAGCAAACAGGACAACATCATCTGCAAAAAGCAGTGACCCAATCCTGAGCCCACCAAACCGGACCCCCTCAACGCTCTGGCTGTGCCTATAAATTCTGTCCATAAAAGTTATGAATAGAATCGGTGACAAAGGGCAGCCCTGGCAGAGTCCAACTCTCACTGGAAACTGGTTCGACTTACTGTCGGCAATGTGGACCAAGCTCTGACACCTGTTGTACAGGGACCAAACAGCCCTTATAAGGGGATCCGATACCCCATACTCCCAGAGCACCCCCCACAGGATTCCCCGAGGGACACGGTTGAACGCCTTTTCCAAGTCCACAAAACACATGTAGACTAGTTGGGCAAACTCCCATGCACCCTCCAGGACCCTGCTAAGGGTGTAGAGCTGGTCCACTGTTCCGCGTCCAGGACGAAAACCACACTGTGAGCCCTCTGTAGTTGGAACACACCCTCCGGTCCCCCTTCTTAAAGAGGGGGACCACCATCCCAGTCTGCCAATCCAGAGGCACTGTCCCCGATGTCCATGCGATGTTGCAGAGGCATGTCAACTAAGACAGTCCTACAACATCCAGAACCTTGAGAAACTCCGGGTGTATCTCATCCACCCTAGGGGCCCTGCCACCAAGGAGTTTTTTGACCACTCAGTGACCTCAGTCCCAGAGATGGGGGAGCCCACCTCAGAGTCCTCAGGCTCTGCTTCCTCATTGAAAGGCATGTTAGTGAGATTGAGGAGGTCTTCGAAGTACTCCCCCCACCGACCCACAACGTCCCGAGTCGAGGTCAGCAGCACACCATCCCCACCATATACAATGTTGACACTGCACCAGAATCTCCTCGAAGCCGTCCGAAAGTCGTTCTCCATGGCCTCCCCAAACTCCTCCCACGCCAGAGTTTTTGCCTCAGCAACCACCGAAGCCGCATTCCGCTTGGCCTGCCGGTATCTATTAGCTGCCTCCAGAGTCCCACAGGACAAAAGGGTTCTGTAGGAGTCCTTCTTCAGCTTGACGGCATCCCTCACCACCGGTGTCCACCAACGGGTTCGGGGATTGCCGCCACGACAGGCACCAACCACCTTACGGCCACGGCTCCAGTCAGCCGCCTCAACAATAGAGCCACGGAACATGCCCCATTCGGACTCAATGTCCTCCACCTCCCTCGGGACGTGGTGGAAATTCTGCCTAAGGTGGGAGTTGAAGCTACTTCAGACAGGGGACTCTGCCAGACGTTCCCAGCAGACCCTCACAACACATTTGGGCCTACCAGGCCTGACCGGCATCCTCCCCCACCATCAAAGCCAACTCACCACCAGGTGGTGATCAATTGACAGCTCCGCTCCTCTCTTCACCCAAGTGTCCAAGATATGTGGCCGCAAGTCCGACGACACGACCACAAAGTCGATCATCGAACTGAGGCCTATGGTGTCCTGGTGACAAGTGCACATATGAACACCCTTATGCTTGAACATGGTGTTCGTTATGGACAATCCGTGACGAGCACAGAAGTCCAATAACAAAACACCACCATTCCTCCCAATCACACCCTTCCAGGTCTCACTGTCATTGCCCACGTGAGCATTGAAGTCTCCCAGCAGTACAAGGGATTCCCCAGAAGGTATGCCCTCTAACAGCTCCTCCAAGGACTCCAAAAAGGGTGAGTACTCCAAACTGCTATTCGGCGCATACGCACAAACAACAGTTAGGACCCGTCCCCCCACCCGAAGGCAGAGGGAGGCTATTATTATATTTAACATAACATAAAATATTTTAATTAATCATTAATTAATATTTTAAGGCTATTATTATATTTAACATAACATAAAATATTTTAATATATACATTATAGTTGCTTTTTTCATACATACAGTATCAGATAGCTTTGGTCCAGTATATAATTGATTTGTTTTGATTTCAAAAAGCAACCTTATAGGTAAGAAGGTTAGTCTCTTATCTCAAATCACCTGTTCTATAAACCAGAAATTTAAGATTCTTTGGAGGCCAAAAGTCACACTAGCAGCAACCAATCCTGAATGGGGTGCCAGTCCAACTCAAACTGTATTTTATATTAGAATAAACATATAATCTTAGGAAATTTCAACTTTTTTTCTGGAATTACCTTTTTATTACTGTGTTGTATTTAATTTGTATTGTTGTATATTATTTAAATATGAATGCTATAAAAACATTTTGTCCTTCTATCATTCTGTCTTCTTCTACTATTTATATGGAGTGTTACTATATTTAGCAAAAAATTCAAATACATTTTATCATCAAGGAATTTTCACTAAAAACATAAAGTGTCTGATTTCGCAAGTATTTTTTTACCTTTCATAACAGATAACTATATATGAATTGTTGCCTGAAGTTGCATAATAAGTTGAACAGAGTCCAACTAGCAGCCATTCAGGTTCTTCATGTGAGTTTACTGTCATCAGGTTCTGCTGCCGGATAAGCGAGTTTTCATGCTGTTTTGTGTTGTTGTTGTTTTTTTTAATTGTTTACTTATTTTTGTTTCCTTGCAATCTTCCATGTTCTCCAGAAATCTAAGATGGCTGCAACACAGTGATGTTTTTGGGTTAAAACTGTGAAAGTTGACGTGTGATGTCACAGCAGCCATTTTTCGCTGTGCAGGCCTGGAAGCATGGTAGTATATCAGCTGTTCTAATATATAATAAGGGTGAAATCTACAGTTTTTTTTTTTTTAAATAAGAATTGTATTATTTAATTTGAGTGTTTTATTTGGATAAGACATACTGTACATTTTAAGTGAATAAACTTGTGTGATCAAGATTATAACTATATTATAGAGCTCATATGAGAAAACTAACATTTCTTTCAATTGTGAGTATTTGAAGACAAGTAATGCAGACACAGGAGAGGAAGTCTTAACAAGCAGGTGATTAGCTCAATGACTTCATACTGTCAAGGACAGCAAAGGGTGGATCAGAGAACCTGCAGAGACTAAGACGAGCTTTAAAGGCTAGTGAGGAAAGTAAACATTTCAGAAGGTATCGTGGGCCAAGTTTGAGACCACTTCAGAAATGGGGTCAGTTAGATCTGTTCTTCTTTTGAACCATTAGCTAAATAAATTGATGGGAATAACCAATGTGTTTCAACTGAGTATTGAATTCTGGGATATGCAAATGAGACTACTATTATGGGAAGGATATGCAAATGTAAAGCAAACCTTAGGAAGAAATGTTATTATCTACAACACTTATCAGATAAACTAACCAGTGTGTAAATACTTGTAAGAAGATGTGAAAAGGAGCCTTTGGGTACTTTGTTGTTGGCTTGTGTCTCATAATTAGTTTAAAATAACTTCAGGTGGACAGCTGAACAAGACCAAGGATAAATTCTCAGTTGTACGATTTTTATATGTCATATACTAAACACAGCCATCAAGCCATAGTATAAAAGAAAGCACCTTCATTGGCATTTAGGAAGATGCTATACAGCTTTTTAAACTGGAGAGATGACACATAGCTTCTAATATAAGAAATTAGATCACAGCATTGATATGAGAGAGAAGGTTTAGGCAGTTCTGAAGCCGCACTGAAACAGTATGAACTCTCAGAGGACAAAAGTGCACTACCACCTAAAATGTGTCCCAATGAATAAGAGGAGGACAATTGCTGAGCCATGAAGGGACATACTTTTAAAGTATGCTTTAGTTGGAATAAGAAACATGGACTCTTAAAATTGCATGGGTGTCTCTCTCTCGGTTATACTGAAATCGAGCTTGCTTTATGGACATTGATTTGAATCAATCAGGTTGTTTGGTTTCTTCTACTTCTCTTTTCTATTATTTAATGTCTGGTTTCTCTGCAGTAAGTAATGATTAAAAGAAAGTCTGAATGTTACCTCACAGAAACGTGCCTTGTTTATTGATATCATCTGTTCCATTGTGCTTGTTTGAGTGATTTGTTATTTGTTTGGCTCTTTCAAAGGTAGCAGTCATGACAGCCTGTCAGGAAAATCTCCCTGCTTTGCTGGAGTACATCTTCCATGTTTGTACAGGTGCTCATTCAGTTAGAGTTGTGCAGCTCTTTCAGGGTTAACAACGAGGTAGTCAACCTCTAGCCTTGCTAAGCTATGATGGTGCTAGCTTTGACCATTTGCTCTGTTTGATTTGTGCAGCCCCTACAAAGGTAACAATCTGAGAAGTTCCACTAGCAATGCAGCTCTTGAAACATCTCTTGACCTTTGCTAAGTCATTTTAATGTGTAGCCCTATGGGCAGAAGTGACTTGGGGATAGCAGTAGGCCCTTGGCCTCTGTTGAGGTATTCTTGCTTTGTAATTGGTCTGTGAACCAGAAGAGGCATCGTAAACTAAACTTCATCTTAAAATGAATATTTAATTTACTAGATTTTCTCAAACCCCATCATAAGTTATGTAGCACATTAAATGCTTTGTGTTAAGTGTTCCCCGAGACATGTTAATCGCTACGTGCTTCTTAAACTGACTTCCTCTTGCACTAAGAGGAGACGCAGACGGCGATCACCACACAGAATACATTAATGTCATGATATTCCTGCTCCCTGAACATTTAGAATGCTAAGATAAATACTTGATATCATTTTCATGATGAAATGCATTAAAGCAGGTATTAATCATGTGGGGGCACGGTGGCGTGGAGGTTGCACTGCTGCCTCGCAGCAAGGGGGTCCCAGGTGTTCCCTGCCTTGAATTTGCATGTTTTTCTGGTGGGTTTACTCAGCGTGCTTCAGTTTGCATTCAAAGTCATGTAGGATGTGGGATTTTGTTACGTTATATTGACCCTGCTAGTGTATCTATTGCTCGTATTCACCCTGCGATGTGCTGGCACCCCGTTCAGGATTTCCTCCTGCCTCACACGCAATGTTAGCTGGGATGGGTGCAACCATGAATGGATGGCATAATTAAACATGTATAACGAAGATTTTTTTAAAGTTCTAAACACTTCATGGTCTAAGTTTATAACTAGTTTTAATTTCACAAAGGCGTTTATCGTGTCGTAAATGGTTGTGTGGAGAAAGAAAAAGGAAGGATAGTTACTGGGGGTTTGGCACGTCAGACAGAGACGGCACACATGCAATAAAAAAAGCCTGCTCAGAAGAACATCCATTGAATTCTGTGTTCGTATCTCCGACCACCAAATCATGAATCCAACATTTACACAATATTTAAGTTAAACCTGTGCAATACCCATTCATACATCCAGTTTTTTGGAGCCTCATCACACCTCCCATAAAGTTCTCTACACTGAACGTACACCTGGGGACACCTTACTGCAAGGGAGCATCACTACCGACACACTACCATGCATGTTTAATACCTGCTTTAATGCATTTCATCATGAAAATGATATCAAGTATTTGTATTAGCATTGTAAATTTTCAGAGAGCAGGGATATCACAAAGTGAATCTATTCTGTGTGGTGATAGCTGCCTGCGCCTCTTCTTAGTGCAGCAGAAGTCAGTTTAAGAAGCGTGTAGCGATTAACAACTGGGTCGGGGAACACTTAACACAAAGCATTTAATGTGCTACATTAACTTATGATGGGGTCTGAGAAAATCTAGTAAATTAAACATTGATTTTAGGATGAAGTTTAGTTTACGACATTCTACTTTAATGACAAAATAAACTGAGAATAAAGTGGAAATGTCAACTTTAATCTCGACATAAATGGCAAGAATAAAGTGGAAATGTCGACTTTAATCTCGATGTAAGCATTTAGATTAAAGTGGAAATGTTGGGAATAAAGTCAACATGTCGACTTTATTCTCGACATATAGTTTTTTTTTTTTCTTCACTGTGTCCGTATTTTTTTTTCTTCACCGTGGTCCTAATACAATTCCATAGGGCTACACCACAAATAGCATTATAAATGCAAGTTGCAGTTTCATTATTTATGTATATAGCTTGGCTTGAAGCAAGGTCCATATTAATGCAGTTTGCCTTAATGATGGTTGAGTTGGTAAAGATGTCATCACCAAGTTGCACTTGTTTTATTTTATTTTATTTTTATCTGGTGAATACTGTGTAATGCACCTGGGCTTAAAGTCTTGAAGTAATAGTATTATTACTGGAAGTTGCACTATTATTTATTTTATTGTTATTATTTATTAGTTTAAATATTATGCAGTTTAATGATGGTAAAGTTGTTTAAAAAGTCATTTTAACGTGTCAGTGGACAGAGATTGTTAACATTAACAGAAAGTGTAGCTGGTTTGAAAAAATATTTACTATTTATTCCTTTTCTAAGACATGTTCAGTGCAATACAACTTTTGACAATGACCTCTGGATATTTTACTAAGTCTAAATGCCTCTTTGGATGGTTGAAAATATGTTGTCAAAATTATAGTTTGTTGTTTGCAAAATTTGTTTAATAAAAAGGCTTTATATTTTGACTGCATTTGTCATGCAATGTGATTCCTTCTCTTCATTAGTGACACTCCCTTGAAAACTATCACTTTATGGGGCCATGCAAATCTGTATTAGTACTTGTGCACACATTAAAATGTTTTTTTGTACAATGTACAATTCTCATGACAGTGGAATAGGTTATTCTTAGCCAGTCTACTGCAGTAATTGCAGTGGAAAATGTGGTTAACATCCACTCATGCATGGGAAAAAAATACCGTCGAATACTGTATAATTTTGAAAGTAGAGTGATATAGAATTTTGCTCATACCGCCCAGCACTACACTGTCCATACCCATAGATTGGGAGATAAAGAATTCAGACCTGATTATTAATTCAATCTAATAACAGGCTACAAATGTACTGAGTTTTGAATGGACCGATCACCTATCTTGCTTTTACATGGAAGTCCTGACCACTTTATTTGAGTGACAAAGACTTTAGGCTCATTACTGAAGGATAGTCTAAGGTCAAACACAGTGAGACAAGTAATCGATTCTCATGTTAAAGGGTAGTAGTCAAAAGTAAAACCAGAAAAGTAACCAGAATTTTCTCTCCCGGATAGCCTCTTCTTCTTTATCATCGGTGACGTTCAGTGGACTGTCTTGCAGTAGTGTCATCTTTACTTTCATCCAGGTAAGTTAGCAGATGAGCAATATTATCAAACGACTGGTTCTTTGAGAGTCTTCTGCTCTTTTTCCCAGAGAGTGTGCCTGGGAGTTTTGGCCACAAAATTTTTTTTAACACAGTTTCTCGCCAAGCAGACAGCCAGGAAATCCTGCTGACATTGCCACTTGTGACCAGTAAGGGATGCTGCAGACCCCCAAATCCCAAATGTAAACACACTACACAAGTCCTACACATAAATTATAAAACAAAAATTGAATGTTATTTGCGCAACCCTGACAAATTTACCATGTTTGCTTCAAGTTATAAGAAACAACACTTGCCTGTCAATTAACTTGTTGACAAGTTAAAACTACTTAATATGGTTTTGGAACACTGCTTAAATGTAAATGTATTCTACTGTTACAATAAAAGCTTTGTTGAAATTTATCCAGTTTACCAGTGACATCTACGACTCCTGACAAAATAAATATGGTAGAGGCCCAGTATCAACATTCAGATAAATTATATACAGTAATCTATCTGAAATCCACAGCCATCTAAAATCTGACTAGGGTCAGCTAGCCAAGAATTTCACATTAATATGCCTTTTTAACAAAATTCAGAAGTTATGCATCAAAGAGTAAACCTACTTCTGGTTAGCCCTCAATGAATCACTTTCATTCCATGTTTCTCCTTTCACTTCCTAAAATCGATTTTGGTGTTATAAGAAGTACTTTTGCAATGCATTTGTAATGCGCTGGTGAGGCCTCATCTGGAGTACTGTGTGCAGTTTTGGTCTCCAGCCTACAAAAAGAACAAGCAGCACTAGAAAAGGTCCAGAGAAGAGCGACTAGGCTGATTCCAGGGCTACAGGGGTTGAATTATGAGGAAAGATTAAAAGAGCTGAGCCTATACAGTTTAAGCAAAAGAAGATTAAGAGGTGACATGATTGAAGTGTTTAAAATTATGAAGGGAATTAGTACAGTGGATTGAGACTGTTATTTTAAAATGAGTTCAATGAGAACATGGGGACACAGTTAAAAAGTTGTTAAGGGTTAATTTCGCACAAACATTACAGCGTTTTTCTATACACAGGGAACCATAGACCCATGGAATAAACTACCAAGTTGCATGATAGACAGTAGGACTTTAGAGATCTTCAAAACTCGATTGAGGTTATTTTAGAAGAGTTAAATGGATAGGACTGGTGAGCTTTGTTGGGCTGAGTGCCCTGTTCTTGTCTAGATTGTTCTAATGTTCTAATGAATGTTTTTTCTTTTATATTTAACATTATCTCTCTCATTTTCAATAGATGTCAGAATGTTAATATAAATTTATTCAAGGTAAATTAGCTATAATCTTATACATTTGTCATGTATAATATATGCATTTTCCTAGTGATGATTTACCTTCATGTTTGTTGTATATTTATTCCAGTGTCAAATGTAACAAATTATTCTTTTATGATTAACCAAAATCAAGCTGCATGTAAACATAGTCACTGTAAGCTCAGGGGAGGTATTATGTTTCTGCCCTGAAATGCAACATACAGAGTTAGATAAAGTTTTAAACAGGGGGGTTCATATTAAAATACTAATCACATGACATGCAATGTTAGTTGCATATGGTAACTGGGACTAGGTGCGGTCACATAGTCATATTCCACCGAGTTTGGACTCTATGTACTGTTTTCCAGTAGTGTAGATTCACGCACAATAAATTAAAGATTAGCATTTGCCCTTCCAAAAGCTGATTACCATGCTGATGGGACACCAAATTTGTTCCAGCTACAAAGGCTTGCCACTGGATCAATTTTAGGCTCTAGAGTATGTACAGTAATCATCACCTTACCTTCATAGCTGAAATTCATTATGTTTTCATAAGCTATATGCCCCATTGTCACATTTGTTTCTAAATTTCTACTTCTTTTCAGCATGTTACCTTGACAACACACTACATCGAGGGCATTGCTGTGGAGTGAAACATGCCAGAAAATGAGAAGTCTTTCTCATATTGTATTGGATCCCATGGCATTCTGTTTACTTTTCTGAAAATATCTGTTTCTCTCAATTTGTTTCTTTCCAAAACACTTGAATGCACTGTATCTAACCAGGTCTCTTCTTCCTTGCTAAAGAAAGGATTGCTTGATACCAACCAGTCCGGCTTCAAAAGGAACCACTCAACTGAGACAGCTCTACTGATTGTGGTCGACTAGCAATGACATGTTAGATCTACCAACATGTCATCGGTCCTGATCCTGCTAGATCTCTCTTCTACCTTAGACACAGTCGACATCCTTCTTGCCACCCTGGGATTATAGCACAGCAGGCCTAGGAATGGAGTCTGAAGTACACTGTTGATGCAGGGGATGCATGAGCTACCCTGCTGAGCTTGTTGACTAAGGATAGGTATAGAATGAACACATTCACAATAAAAGGAGCGTTCTGTCAGTATGTGTACATGAATTTTTATAAGTCCTACTATAGTAGTGCTATGGCCACCTGTTGTTTCATTCCAAACATTAGTGCATTAGAAGATTTTGACAAGAACTGGCCACTCAGCCCAACAAATCCTGTCATCAAGACATCTTGACTTGACATCTCCCCAAAATAAAACAAGTTTTGACGATCCCCAAATTACTATTATCTGTTATACTACTACTATAGTAATATATCCCATGTACAGGATCTATGTTTATTTGTGTGAAGAGAAACATTCTAAGGCAAATTGTTTTTAACAAAGCTTCTGTCAGTGTCTCCAATTTCAGGTTGAAAATGAACCACCTGTGCCTCTTAGCAATATAAAAGTAGTACAATTTCATCACTTGGCTAATTTTCAGTTAACACTACTTCATGCTATCCTTTTTTTAGATATTTTCCAAGTATATTTGTTCCATCACAAGGTTGCAGGGAGCCAGAGCTTGGCATGATTCTGCAATGCAGCCAAACATATACAGTACCTTGAGAAAGTTTTCAAACCCCTTCACTTTTTACATTTTGTTATGTTGCAGCCTTATGCTAAAATCACTAAATTTACTTTTTCTCTCATCAAACAATACTCACTGCTCCAGAATCACAAAGTGAAAACAAGATTTTAGAATTTTTTGCAAATTTTTAAAAAATGCTAAACATGTATATCACATTGACACAAGTATTCAGATCCTGTACTTGGTACCTCATTGAAGCCCCTTTAGCAGTGATTACAGTATGGACTCTTCTTGGGTATGACATGACAATCTTTGCACATCTGGATTTGGGGATTTTCTGCCATTCTCTTCAGATCCTCTCAAGCTCCGTCTGGTTGGATGGACACCATCCATGGATAGCTATTTTCAGGTCTCTCCAGATTGGGTTCAAATTCAGGCAACTTAAGGACATCCCCAGAGTAGTCCCTAAATTTTGCACTTAGGATCATTGTCCTATTTGGAAGGTGAACCTTCAGCCCCGTATGCAGAGCTCTGTGGAGCAGGTTTTCATTAATGATATTATTGCACCTTACGCCGTTCAGCTTTCCCTCCACCCTGACTAGTCTCCTTATCCCATCTACTAAAAAACAACTCAACAACATAATGCTGCCACTACCATACTTCATTGGGATGGTAACACATAGGTGACAAGTGGTATCTGGTTTCCACCAGACCTGACACTTAGAACTGAGGCCAAAAAGTTCAATCTTGGTTTCATCAGATCTTCACCAGACTTATTTCTCATAGTCTGTGGGTCCTTCTGGTGTCTTTTTGCAAACTCCAAGCATATTTTCATGTGTTATCTAGCCACTCAAGTGTTGCAATGGTGATTGTCCTTCTGAAAGTTTCTCCCATCTTCATACAGGTTCTTTGGAGCTCAGCCAGAGTGAACCTTGGGTTCTTGGTCACCTCTCTTACCAAAGCCCTACTCCTACAATTACTCAGTCTGGCCTGAAAGACAGCTCTAAGAAGAGTTGTGTTTGTTCCAAGTGTATTTCATTTAAGAATTATGGATGCCACTGTCCTCTTGGGAACTTCTGATGCTTCAGAAACTTTTTGTAACCTTCCCCATATATGTGCCTCATTGCATATTTGTTTATTAAATTGTTTTGTAACAATGAGGCATATTTAAAAGTAATAACAATAGCAAATTGCAATTACATGTGTTAGTAGAATGTATAAAATACGTACTTTATAAAAATGGAGAACAAAAAAGTTTGTGGTGATTCACAAGCTTGTGGTGGTGGCTCTGGGGGTAAGGATCTGCGCTGGTATCCACTAGGTTTGAATCCCCATTACTGCCAGAAGAGATCCTACTCTGCTGGGCCTTTGAGCAAGGCGTGTAACCTGCAAGTGTCTGTCCCTGCATTCTGACGCCAAGGGCTATGCAAAAACTAGCAAATTCCTAACACAAGAAATTGTATAAGGTGAAATAAAGAAAAAAATAGATTTCATACACAGCAAACTGCAATTCAAGTGATGTGAAAATGGCATCAATTGATGTATATTAGTGGTGGAGACTAATTGTTGTTCAATTTTCTTAAACAGAACATTTTTGAAAATGTACCAAATATAGTAGTAGCTAGTAATTAGATGGCTAATACTAGCAAAAAATTCAGTATCAATATTACTCTATGAAAGGAGAAAGGGACCTGAAACAAGTTCCCCATTTAGCTATTTATTTTAGTTAAAACACAGTGATTTCTTAAATTATATAAATAAGTAAAAACTTGGAAAGGAATTGATTTATAGTATAACAGGAATGAGAATGGCACACAATGGGCAAGAACATCCAAAAGTTCTGGCTGCAGACCATTAGTGTCAGGCCTTTCTGTGGAAGATCAGGGCTGAGCACAAAAGATCACAAGTTTAAGCCACTGCAGCCTTCCAACTTCCAGTGCCACTGTCCACTTTTAAACCCAGCCTATGTTTATGTCAGTTAGGGCATACTACATTCTCCGATGGTCCCTGCTTCCTATTGGAAAGTTCTGCTAATGTCTCTTTTTGTTTGTGTCTGTCTTTCTTCAGTGACTCTTTCTCTTGTGAATTTCCCCCTGGGATTAATAAAGTTATCTATCTATCTATCTATCTATCTATCTATCTATCTATCTATCTATCTATCTATCTATCTATCTATCTATCTATCTATCTATCTATCTATCTATCTATCTATCTATCTATCTATCTATCTATCTATCTATCTAAACAAAGCCACTCGCAGTTTTTCTCTTTCTCACATCACCTCACATCACCTCTCCTCACATTTTACATTCAAAGCCTCAATCTGGATGATGAAATGGGTGCCTCAACAAATGAAGGTAAAACCTAATGGCATAATCACACACAAATGTGACATCTCCGGCTGTAGAGGAAGCACTTGAATCCACACAAGTCGTGATGAGGTGAAAGAAGCAGTGAACGATCAACTTTGAAATTTGAATAGAATATATTATATTGAGGGCTTAAGAAAGCTAATCCTGTGCTAGCAAAAATGCTTTGATCAACTGAGAGACTCTGCAGAATATTTAAGACTTTTATTCAAACTTTGAACAGTGTTTTAATTTCCTGTTTTTATAATCTGCATGGGAAGCTTTACATTGTCACTTCTTCACTTGAATGTTTCTCATGAAATGGGGTGGAAAGAATCTTCATTTTTTAGTCAAGAATTGCAATTATTTGTTTTAGTATTGTTTTAATTTGAGGTTTCTTGAAATGAAAATCAGGCTTTTTAAGGAACCAAGTTAAAAAAGAACTTTTGTAATCCATGGCCTTTGACTTTGTGGTAGTGATGCAACTTACACCCTTTAAAATGGGCTCACCAACTTGAGTGCATTTAGCATATGCAGTAATGCAGAACTTGAAGAAAAAATGTACATGCATTTTATAAGACGTGTATCAAAAGCAGGTTAAATGACTTACTTGGGGTGAGTAGGAGGCAGGGACTGAATGGGCATATTTGGCGTTTAAAGTACACCATGCAGCCTGCTGGGACAAGGCACTGGCCTGCAGTAAACCAAAATGGGTTATCAGGGTGTGAGAATGTAACACTTGAAAGAAAAAAGTAATCTTTTATGGAATCCTTATGGAATACACACATATCAGCATTTACAAAATAGAAATACTGTAAATATAACCAGAACAGGAAGGTTCAGTGGTGTACTGGTTAGTGCAGCCACTTCGCAGCTCAAACATTCTGAGTTCAGATACCATACTTGGTTAATCTTGTGATGCCTTGGCCTTGGCATTACTTGTTTCCTGGGACATTGATAGTCATGAAACCGAGATGGACTAGTGCAATGAAGACACGCAAAAGTGCATTGTGCATTTTATTCCACATCAGTTTCCAATAAATTGGGTGGTGCAATTCAGTGAATAAATTCCTCAATAAATGAATAATCTTTAAAAAAAATGCTCTTTTGTGGGAGTTTAAAGTCAATCCATAAATAAATAAATGGATACAACTCTGGAGCACCATTCCTCTCATTCACCACAAGGGCTTCCCAATCACCTTGATTCCTATCCACTATACCAACTGACATTCCCAGTCTACTCCTTGTTCTTTCTTTCTTTCTTTCTTTCTTTCTTTCTTTCTTTCTTTCTTTCTTTCTTTCTTTCTTTCTTTCTTTCTTTCTTTCTTTCTTTCTTTCTTTCACTCTGTTATCTTGACTATCCTGTTCAGATATTTTATATACTTTCTAGGTGGAGGTGCTTTGCTTAACGTCCCATGGAGTGTCAATGAGGAAACCACGTGAGTTGATTGTTTTGATTGTGAGCAGGCAATCAGCCAATTTCCCAACGCAAATCCCTCAGCTGCACAGCTTTGCAGCGGCATACATCCTGCAAGTCTTAGCCACACTATTTTTATTAAAAAATCTCACACAGCCACGGACCCCTTGCATGCTTCACCATAGTTCTCCATAAGGAGTTTGTACATTCTTCCCATGTCTGTACAGGTTTTCCTCCAGTAACTCTAGTTTTTCTTCCATATTATACTGCTTAGATTATTTAAAATTTGATCACTGTGAGCATGTACTGTATGTGTGTGAGAGAGAGTTGGCCCCATGATAGTCTGGTTCTCTGTCCAGGGATGTGTCCTGCATTATGCCCAATGCTGTTGGGAAAGACTCTGCCTCCTCATGACCTTGATTAATGAAGTGGGCTTTGGAATGTAAATCATGGATATAAAGGATATTTTTCACACACCGAGATTATTTAGATTGTGTTTGATCATTATTTTGTTATATTTATGTTTTGTGTCATGATCATCACATGTTCGCAGTCAAGATGTAACCTTGAGCATGGGAAAGGTGCTATATAAATAAAATGTGTTATTATTATTATTATTGTGCACAGCTGCAGCATTATGGTGTATTAGTGTGTGACAACACGATTGCCATTTTCTATATAAGTGTCAGTTGTTTGGGATTTAATTGTTTCATTTTTGAATGTAGCCTAGGACAAGTGAATATTTAGGGAACTTGGAAAAGAGTAAAGGAAAGAAAAAAAAAATTAAACAAATAATAATGCTGATTTATTTTGACTCTAGGATGAGGGTTACTCCTTTGGGTTATTTTCTTGTTTTTTTTTTTAGGCTAAAAAATTAGTATTGCATTTAAGTTCAATTTCTGCCACCTTATAACAATTTCATATACAGTACTATCTGTACCCCGTGGCTGCACCCACATAGTACTGAAACAGGACAAACTTTAAAAATCAATAGACATTGGCACTATATCTGATCGTGTTCTGCTCTGACGGGAGAGCGTTCCCCGTGTAGGGAGAAAAATACATGGCCGTGATATCTCATGGAGCTCTGATCTCTCAAAAATGTCAAACGTTACTTCTTAACAATCTGTAGATGATAATGTCTGCTGAATAAACGGGTATCGCTAGCTAAGTGGAGGCAAGGTGCAGTGTAACACGTGGTGAGATGTAGACCAACTCGAACAGAGGCTGCCGAGTGAATGAGGAAGGCCCCACCCCCTGCTCTCAGCCCACAGCCACTCTTTTGGATTTGCATAAATTCATCGGTACCACAAGCGAACTATGGTACTTAGCGTGATGAGAGACGTTGCAAAATCATCTGGAAAATTCAAGCAAATTATAGAAAACAACCAGATCTAAATCCGTTAAGTAATTCTCTCATGAAAAGTGGACAGACATACAGACAGAAAGCACTTGGAACATGAAATTTTTAAAACCGTTTCTTAGCGAGCACCTATGGGCCAAGGGTAACCTACATTCCAAATTTCAAGTCCCAAGTCCTCATGGTTCAGGAGATTCTAAGTCCATGGTATCTGGCTTTTATATATATAGATTCTGGTTAATAAGACCAAATGAGGTATTGCTTTTCGAGATGATGCCACAGTGGCCAGTGCTGTTAGCTTGAAATGTTTAGTCCCTGCTTCAAAGCCTTCTGGGTGAAGTTTGAAAGTGCTCTCTATGTTCATATGAGTCTTCTCTATGACCTTCATTCTTCTTCTATAGACCAAAGTAACACAACATTACTTTTCATTCTCAACACTGTTTAGTCTAATGTAGGATCGGGGGGGCATGAGCCAATGCAAGCAGCATTGGACTCAAGGCAGGATTTATTTCTTGTATAGCCCAAAATCACACACAAAATGCCTCAATGAGCTTTAACAGGCCGTGTTTTTAGACAGTCCCCAGGCCTTGACTCCCTAAGCCTACCCTGGATAGGTTTTGTAGTTCTTTGCAGAATGCTGTGAAAATTATATTTGGTCAATTTAGAATCACTAATTACCTACAACATCTTTAGGATGTGGAGAGAAAACACAAAAACCTATATGAAGAGAATGTGCAGAGTACTTCACAGAGACAAAGGCCAGGAGCACAATTTGAACCAAGGATGCTGGAAGTAACAGCACTAACCACTGGCCCACTGTCTTAGTCCAAAGTCATCCTCTTAATTGAACCAGTGACACTGTATTTGCATTGTATACCTCAGTGTGCCTGAATTGCACTGGCATCCCAGTCAGTTTTGTCCCACCTTCTGACAAGTGTTTAAAGAAGAAAGTTGGCTGAGAATGTTCCTGGAGTGATGGATCTCTGTCAGCATCTGAAATTCAGCCACCCATGTTCTCAGGATACATTTTCGGGTCCAGTTAGAATGAGTATTTCTTAAGTAATTCATGGTGTTATAACATACACAGTTGCCATACTGCATGTTGTATTTAAACAAGGGGCTTTTGTTTCATTTCATTTACCTTTCAGAAATAGATCTCCTTTCAGTTTCTTTTGTTGACTATGTTTGCAGTTAATGACACAGGACCCTCTAGTGGAAGAGAAATGGCAAAACAAGTAAATCAATCTCAAATCCGTTTCATAAAGCTACATTTGAAATTGACAAACATGATGCACAGTCAACACATTTGAGTCAGGGTCTAGAAAAACCTTCAGCACATTTAACACACAAGGAGTGAGATCTGGCACCATCCATCTGTCCACTCAGCACTGAACCTTGTCCCTTGAGCTGGAAGCTATTAGAAGCAACACTAGATAAAAGGCAGGATCCAACACTGGAATGGGTACCAATTAGATTTAAAAACTGAGTTAAATTGTTAAGACAAGAACAACCCATGACATATGCCAGAATTCATTATCTTAGGTGCCTAGGCCTGTTTTGTAGGCTTACCTTTGTCTTTTTCAAAAAAGTTAGGTTATGTCGTTCAGAGCTTGGGAAACCTAGGGGATATGGTTCAGATTTTTTTTTATATTTTGCAGATGCTATGTACAGAATATAAGATGTAACTGTTCATCTTGCTCATCTTGTCTTGCAGCATGTTCAATAACACTAGTGTAACTGAATTTCAGACAGAATAAATCCAGTATATGTTAGAAGACATGCATTTAAAATTAAATTTGACTCAGGAAAAATAGAATGCAACATAGTTTTGAGCCCAAATCATATGAGGCCAAGTAATAAACAGAATGTTTAAATTTAGCCCGATTCATGTACTCTCCGGTGGTTATGAGTGCTGCAGGTTCAGCAGACTGGTGTATCTTTTTCTGCTCAGCTTGATGACTTAGCAAGACAGACTGTCTGAATAATTAAAACAAAAATCAGAAGCCACAGGCAAGCTGCTTGTAATCTAAGAGCAGAGCTGTATTTGAGATGTCAGATGATATAATTGTGAAGCAAATGAGTTAAGAGGTGCCAGACTCAACTGGCAGGGGTGCTAGTTCTTCAGAGCATGAGAAAGAGAAACCCAGCAGAGGTATAGTATAAAATGAGGTATGCTTTGTAACAACTGCACATGTAGGGAACAGCGAGCAAGCAAGACACAGAGTATAATATAAGAACCCCTTATATCAAGATTGGCCTGGCTAGATAACAGATGTCCCTTGAAATCTCTTGTCTGAGATCGACCCCATTCAACAAAGGAGAACATACTCCCCAATCCCACCCTAGTAAGCTCCAGCTTTTAAAGCTTCCTTGCAGCTCTCCATTCCACCATTTAATCTAGGTTGTGTTATGGTTTAGCCAGGGTTTTATCTCTGGCTCAAGGAAAGTTTTCTTTAACATTCTGTTTGAATGTCTTGTATATTTTGTTATTGGTGTTGTCCTTTCTGTGTATTTTTGTCACATTATAGTTTTTATTAATATTGTGTTTTTATTATTTTGCTATTCTTTATTATCTTAATCATGGATGATTTATTTTTATCTGCCCTGCTTCCTTAAGATGGAGACCAAGGAAATGGGCCTCCTAATAAAGCAGAAGGGTGCATTGCCAAGGCTGGATGAAAGTAGAAGTTTCAGTTTGTACTGTGGCTTTGGCATTGCAATTGTAGTTGCACTCCGGTTTTTGTAATTTTTGCTGTTCTCAGTGAGTTCTTGGTTTTGTTCTCCTAACAGTCAAACCCATTTTGCTTCTGTTTTCCTTGTTTTGCTTTGTTTTTCTTGAAGATAAATGATTTTATTATTAAGGTGCTGTCATGTCTTAGCAAGGGTTTGGAGTTCAAATTCATATTTTATGCCACTTTTGTTAATTTTTGATATGACTTTGATTTATGTTATTTATGTGCATGATTCTTTATTTTTGTTTTATGTCTGCATATTTAAGGTTCCTTTGTTATGTTTCATGTGTTAAAAGGGTGGTCCTCCAGGAGGCAGGGTCAACCTCCAATCACCGCCAGGAATTGCCCACTGCCCTGTAAAACCAGAGGGTCTCCCACAGATCCTGCTTGTTCATTTTGAACGTGCTGATGAGTGGTAATTTTACTTATGTTTATTGCTGTTTTTTAAATTATTGGATCTCTGAATTTTCAACCCTTTCCTCTTTTTTTAATCTTTGCCTTGGATTTCTGTATTGGGACTTTGTTCAACTTGGATTGCCTTTTGACTTTTTCTTTTGTGCTCTATGGAGCTTGCTTTTGTTACTGAGCACTGAGCTAAGAATCTCGTATTTTTTATAAAAATCCTGCATGTGCCCTTATTACTAACCTGGTTTGATGGTGATATTCCCCTCTAGTGGACATTGTTGGAAGTGCTTTTGGAACTTTTAGGAACTCTTTTGTGCTGTGGGACTCCCAGTCCACAACAGGAGCTTTGTTCTCTTACTTTAGGCCAAGGTTTGACAGTGTTCCTCATGCCTTCTTAATATTATTTACAAGCCTGTGCATCATTTAGGGCCAAAGCCTGCCTGTTGAGTTTGAGGTCAGGCTGCCCGGGGTGAGTCCTTTTCCTTGGCCCAGACCAGATACAGTATTAGTCTGGCCTTTTTGTGTGGGTCTTTGGAAGCGACTTTCACTTATGTTTTTCTTTAAGATGGATATCATAGCAGATTATAATTCTTAGTAGTGTGACTTTGAGAAAGACACACCCACCATCCTATAGGAGTTGACTGTATAAGCGACAATAAAGGTAATAACTACTAAATAAAAAGATACTGAACATATATTGATGTTAAGCACAAGAATTTGAAAAATTGTATTGTACAGTATCAATGCTTAGCTTCTGTAGACATTCTGTCATTGAATTAAAGCTTACAAGTGGCTTGAATCCCATTGAATCAAAGAGCAATTCATAGCAGGAATCCTTACAAGTTGAGGTTTAATCAAAAACCTGTTGACAATAATTAGCAAATTTGTGGTAAACTCGCATCTCTGTGTTGGGGGATGGGATAGCATGGCGAGAGTGGTTCCCATGCGCAATGTGGGAGCGGACGGACCTGCACTTAGTGCACAGGTGCGGGATCGCCCACAACTGTAATTGGCAGTGGGAGCTGCTGATTGCTGCAGCTGTGCCACTTCCCCGCTATAAAAAGGGAAATGTGAGTGCAGGAAAGGAAAAGGAAAAAAAACAAGAAGAGAAGACAATGGGGGTTAAAGGGAAAGAGAGAGCAGAAGGCAGGCAGCTGGGAAGAGAGTCCCAAGAGAGGAGTGTGTCGCCAACACTCGAAGGGGTTGAATTGGGTCACTCCAGCTGTCTGAGGAATGGGAGTGAACAGGTGAGTGAACGGCTCACCGCAGAAGACCGGGAAGGCAGTGGGGATCAAGGAGGCTTGGGAGGAGAGCCCCAATGTGAGTGCCATGGGACCCAAGCCTAGGTCCGGAAAGGGAGCCTGGGGAAGGTCAGCTGCGCCTATTGTTGGGACGAATTAAAAGAACAATGCACTGGGCTTTTAGAAAGGACAATTTTCTGCCAGTTGGTTTTAACTTTGTTTTATTGGATTTATTTATTTTGATTCTAACCTCCACTGGACTCCTTCATTTTATGGATTATTTATTTAACTAAGCACTGCACTTTTTGAACACTGTACATCACGTTAATGAAGCACAAACCACTGAGCTCTAAGTCTTTCTGTGCCTGTGTCCTTAATGTTTAGTCAAAACTGTCAACCTGTCCAGGTTTTGTTTCCTGGACCTGCTTATTGAACATAATGACCTACTGATTACAAAATATAGTGTGAAATACATGGACTGAATGTTAGAGGGTTGCAACCCAAGTAGAGAGAAAGAATCCTCAATTTGTACCCACTGAACTATTATAACTTGATGCCTTTTTACACACACACACACATGGAGCACCACCTGTTTGAGGTGATCTATGGCTATCAGCAAGTGACCTCATATAACTATACAGAAAAGTCACAAGTGTAACAAATTACCAAATGAATATTATTGTCATAACTTTTCTGATTATATTTGTATTAATAATCAGCATTATGAATAAGGGAATGTTGAACAGTCATTAAACAGTGTTAAGTTTAGATGACACAGTAAGTCTCAGTAAGAAAGTGGAAACTGGGAAATTATAATAAGGCTGTTTCAATAATCATTGAAAACAACAAAACTAAATGTTTTGCCTGAAGAAGGGGCCTGAATTGCCTTGAAAGCTTAAAGTTAAACTGAAAGACTCAGCAAATCAGAAATAATACCAGTGGTGAACATATGGTCTCTTGGCTGAACACACAGTGCATTTGTTTCCGGCTCTGCTATACGTGTGTTTTAAAAATTACAAGTAAAACGTAATAGCATAATACTTCTTTAAGAAATGTCTTTCGAAGCAAAATAGATTAATATAAATCTTTTAATGAGACTCTTCAAAGATGTACCCACAGCAAATACCACAGAAATAAGTATGATGCCTTGTCGAATTCACCCTGTATTTGAAATAATTTAATCTAAAACTAGGTCAACTGGCAACTACAATCGGGCCTGGTATGGGTGTGTGCATAAGTGGGCCTTGCATTGGACTGTGACAAATCTTGTCCTGTCTCCTGACTTGTGAGCAGTGCTGCCAGGATAAACTCCAGTATCCCACCCACTTGAAATGGATCAAGGGGATTTGAGATTGTTATATTAAATTATCCCAAATTGCTTGAGTGATTTTGTGTGCATTAATATAGGAAGATATCCTGCTTTGTGTCTGTTGAATTGACTTGGGTGATCCTTAACTGACTAACAGACAGGGTTTACCTTCTTCAAAGCTTCAGCTTTTTTTATGCTGTTCTGAATTTTATTCAGTTTTATAAGTAGGACAGCACATTGGACATTGCTGCTTCTCAGGGCAATAGATATAAATTTAATTCCAGGCTCAGTCAAGTTCTGTATGGAGTTTTAATCTTATTGCTAGAAATACAGGGAAGTCATTGAAGAGATGACTCTGCTTTGCCACATAAACTAATAAGAAAAGTTGGAAAGACAACAGGTCATTCAGTCCAAAATAGTTAATCAATTTATTTTCATTTTATTTCCATATAAACTTGTGGAGTGAAGACCTTAATGTCCTCAGAGTGTTACAATTGACAATGATGCTTACTAACTTGTTCCTTGCATCTATTGTCCCGTTAAGGAGGTGTATGTTAGGTAGGCTGGTGACTGTAATCTTGTCTAGTGTGGATGAGTGAGTGTGGGCCTTATGCACATGCTGCTAAGAAAGGTTCCCACTCTCAGTGACTCTATGGTTATAAAAATTATGCAACCAAAAGGAATAATTTCCTTTTAATATAACTAGGGGGCTTCGCACCCTGCTCGCTTTGCTCACCAACCCCCCGGTCTGCGCTATGCGCCAGCCACTTTGCATCTCTGCCGCTCACGTAAGTGGATTTCACTTTCACCAAACCACAAATTTTTTAAATTCTCACGGATACGCCTCTTCATTGAGAAGAAACACAACTTTTCCCTGATGGCAACACGAATTACACGATCTACAAGTTTTCGACTTAAAATTTAAATCTGAACAATATATTCGATTTCTTTTCGCTGTTCCATTATTTCACTGAGTAATAATTTCTCTTTGTTTGCACTAATGTGATCTTTACTATCATTTTTTTGAGACTTTCAAATTATAGTACTTTCATTATCTCTAACCTGCTCTGCATCTTATTGCACCAACGTTTTTGAATTCTTTACGATGTTCTACTTTGTCACTTACTGTTTGTCTTTTATTTCCGGCCCTGGGCATGGTTAAATCTCTTGGCACAAAGTCTCGTCTCGCGGAATTTAAAATTATTTCTCTGAAAAAGTCACATCTCGTCCCAGGATTTTTTTTATATAATAGATATATATATTTATATAAATATACAGTATATATATTGTAACTTTTAATTTATTTGTGAGTTACACAAAGATGAATATGTAACAGCAAGAAATGGCTGTGTATAAGAAATAACAAATCTAACTACTCAACTACTCCCACCTCACCCCATGTCTTATACCATACTGCAGTGTTCCATTATTTATTTATACATTAGCCCTTAGGCTCTTTATTACTATTTCACTGACATTAAACCAAGACTTCCAGTGAGACATCATAACTGCCCTGATGCTTTTTTGCTCAACACAATCCCTCTTGTATCGACATTTAAAAAGATCAAAAATTCTGCTGATTGCAAATTCCAGAATGCACAATTACAGCACCATGGTTTATGAGGTTGCTGTTGGTTCATTTTTGTCATCTCAGAAAGCCAGTTGAAGCTTGGGCATATTCCTAAAAAAGCTGACCAAAACATTAAATGGGAGCCTATAGGCTTAATTCTGTGAGGAGATGACCTTTTTTCCATTTTCTTTCTTTTTCATTAAAAGATTGCCAGGAACTGGAGTTTATCTCAGAGCATTAGGCGCAAAGAAGGAGCGACCCTGTTTAAGATACCAGTCCATTACAGGATTCAGTTATGTCACTCTTGCCTAGTAGATGTTGGGATAAGGATGGGACACTAAAATACCCAATTTTCCACACAGGGATGCAGGATTCTGGAGCTGTGAGGCAGTAGAGCTAAGCAATATGCCATGAAGATTGTAACCTTGAAAAGGACTGTTTGTTGGCCATGCTTGATAATCATTGCTGTCCACACTTCTCAGAGATTTCCTAGAGAGAGCTGAGTTCTTCCTTTTAGTGTAAAATTTCAAATAAAAGGATTATCACATTGACATTTAACCTACTCCTAACCACACAGTTGACCCATACAAAAATATCCCCACTTTTATTTATGCACATACTATGTAACAGATCAGGAACTCCTTACTTTAATAACAGGTGCTATCTTTTCATGGGAGATTCACAATCTTTTAGAGGCTGGCCTCACCGCCTAGATCATCCCATTTAATTTATTGATATGTTTTTTTATTATATACCTTCACTCATAACTAAAAATGAAAGCTGTTCTTTGTGAACCATGACCATTGATCACCTTGCACTTCACTGCAACAAATTCATGTAACATGTACAGTTGCCCACAAACCCCCAAATCCCCTGCCCCTGAACCTGTAGTGAATCATTTTCTGTACTGTATTCTGTGACACGATCATGGAGGCCTTGACATTTATCTCAGCCACTTCACATGAAACTACCAAATTCTTTGGTGCTCATCTGTGATGGCAGTTAGTGAGGAGTCAGATATTGCAGATGATGTCATTTATACAGGACTCCTTGTATGCTAATCTAGCTGTTTCCTTCTACTTCTTGATGCCCAAGAAACATTTTGTAGGTTAATAGGGTCATTATTGTCATGTGTACAGGGCGCAATGAAATTCTTGTCAATGTACAACATTTGGCACGTTAATAAGAAGGACACTTTGAACGTCTTTGCAGCATTCATATGCAGTCTACAGTTTGGACACTGTATTGAGGATGTCACTGTGTTTTCTCCTGGGCTCACAGTGACTTGTGGATTTTACCGCTGGTGACTACTATAATGCATGTCCATTGTATCATTGATCCCTTCCATCCATCTGTCCATCCCTCCATCCAGTATTGAATGCATTAAGTCCTGTCAGGGTGGAAGTGCAGTGTAGCATATCTTTGCAACATCAACCACGGAGCTAGAATCAGTACAAGATGGGATGGCAGTACCAACAATGCATGAATAATACCTATTATTCACTCATTCATCCATCCATCCATTATCCAACCAGCTATATCCTAACACAGGGTCAGGGGGGTCTGCTGGAGCCAATCCCAGCCAACACAGCGCGCAAGGCAGGAACAAATCCCTGGGCAGGGCGCCAGCCCACCACAGTCCACTCATTCATCCATTTTTAAATCTGGATAATTCCGTTTGGAATGGAAGGGGGAGCTGAAGCCTGCCCTGGAACCACGAGGGCACAAGAGAGGGAGCAACCATAGGAAGAGCACCAGTCTATTAAAGGCTGTTTCCTACCTTGTTCTCTGAATTTGTCCTTATTACTACAGTCTGGCCTCCATGACCCTGAATTGTATTAGGCATGTAGTGAATGTTATGTTACATTATGCTATGTTATACAGTAATAACATTAACTACCTGAGACATCCAGCTGATTTGACTCATCTCTCACCTGACCCAGCATTCTAGAAAGGTTAAACAGTAGAATATAACAAGAACATAAGGAATAAGAATAACAGTCATTTCTTGCCTGTTGTTTCATCATATGTGTGCACACTGCTTTTTTTTTCTCTTCCATATTTGTCCATCCATCCACCCATCTTCTGAACCCCCTACGTCTGGCAACAAGTTGCCGGAGAGACCATGAGATCTGACAATGTGAATGTCCTCAAAAGGCCTGCCTCCTCATGTTAAATGTCTAAAGAGAATTAAATAAACCTTCCATCCATTTGCTAAATTTCTTCTTTGATTCAGAGTCATGGGGAGCTGGTAAGATATCAGTGAGACCTATTCATCAATCAATGTACAATAACAATAATTTTAAAGTCTCCATTTCAAAAAGGCACAAGATATCACAATAAACTCTGAAAGTTTTAATGTCATAACATAGCTGAATAATTATTTTAATTTATCAGGCATCTTACTTACTGTATGTTAAGAATCTTAGGTTCATATCTGGCCCAGTCACTGTCTCTGTAGAATTTATATATTCATAACCATTGTTGTCTCTGCTCTCTAGTTTTCTCCCACATTCTAAGATCATGTATTAGGCGATTCAGGGACTTTTGATTGTTCTAATATATATGATTATCTTGTGTACATTCTGGTAAACTGACACCACAGAATTTATTCCTTCCTCTTGCCCAGTGCTGAATGGTTATGCTTGGCCCATGTGGCCCTGAGGTGCATAAGCAGGAAAGTGAATGGATGGATAGTGAACTTTGTATGCTCTGCATGAATTCTTCTCTGGTTTTCTTCTGTCATTCCAAAAAATGTGCATGTTGGGTTAATTGGAGTCTCTAAACCATCCTGTATAAAGGTGTATAAAATTATGGTTAGTTTCTGTCTTTTACTCAATGTTACCAAATTGTACTCCAGCCACTTATGACACTGTAACTGAATTAAGTGGATATATTGACATTGGATAAATGTTTAAGTTTACTGGGAATCAGTTTCAAAAGCTACAATCTAAGCAACCATCTCCTGAGCCTGCTTTTACATTACAGTACGAAACATGGAGCTACTCAGGATGGGAAGCTATTCCCTCACAAAGCAGAGTCATGCACAGTGAGACTGGCTATGCTAATCACCTTACCATTTATATATTTAGGATTTGAAAGGAAACTTTAGTTCTGGGAGAAATCCTGCATGGACACACGGAAAAGTGTGCAGTTGCTACAACCAAGGCACTTCCCCTGGAAATTGAACTGAAGTCATGGTACATTGAGCCAACAATCCTTCTGGCTGTACTGCAATTTCTTCTCATTTCAGTGAGCCCTTTTATGTCTTTTTTATTTATCATTCATCCATAAATCCATTTTCTTAACTCACTCATTCCATTACAAGGCACTGGCTCAGCTGGATTGTCTATAAAAAGTTACACTGTTTAGAATTGCCTACTGGGAATGAGACTAAGCTGAAATACTGAGAGGAAACTCTTAAGAGTTATGAATACTGAACGAGCCAGGAATCACACCTTGGACTCCACAATTGTGAGGCAGCAGTACTAAAGTTTTAAAAAAATCATCTGGGCTGATTTCTGCCAACAGCATTCCATAAATTTACGGTTAACCCCTGATAATCCTACTGCTGTCAGGCTAACTAAGAAATGGGCATTTTATAGCAGTGCGCTGCACATCCTGCTCCCACATCTCTGGCTTGCACAACACTAAACTGGTATGAGCAGTTTAAAAAAATTATGGATGGATTACAGGATTTGCAGAAAACGAAATAGCGCTCCCATTTTGTTTAATGTTTTGTAATAAACAGATTCCAGTTTCCCCAACCCTGAACTGGATTAGGTAGGTTAGAAAATGGATGTTAAAAAACAGTAAAACTGGCTGGAACACTTCAGATAATAAAAAAAGAGACAACAATGAATGAACTAATCCATGTTTAAAAATTAAGAAAAAGTGGGTAATATTGTATTAATTGCTTTTCAGTGCTATTTTCATTTGGAATTGAACATGCAACTGAATGGATAATAATAAAATTACTGGCATCTCGACCAGAGTTGGTCCGTGGCCTGCTGCAGGGATATGCTGTGGACTCTTATCAGGAACTGGATGAAGCAGATTTGATAATAGAAGGAAGGATGGATGGGATATGTTAATAAAAAATGGAGTACCTGGAGGAAACTCCACTAGAACAGTAATTGGAATTGAAATAAAAAAATGAAAGCTGTACAGTTCTAGGCCAATAAATGGACAACAATTGTTTGAGAAATCTGGATGAAACTCATGGCAAAGTTAGGGTTTTGCAAGAAACAGTCAATTTTTAGTAATCAGATGATGCAATCATCAGACATCTACTACACTCACTCAAAACTCATAATATTCCCACACTCTTGCTTTTCATTAATATTTTGACAACATGCCCTCACTCACACATATAAATAGCTTGTACATTATGCAACAAATTAAGTCTAAACAAAATATGAACTGTCTTCATGGAGATAGGTAATATATTTTGACAGTAAATCGGTGAAAAGTTGGATGGCCTAAAAATGCTGCCTTGCCATACTTAGCATCTGGACTATTCCATGGCAGAGTGCAAGTGATATTTGAAGAAACTGGTCAGTAATTTTCAAATAATGAGTACCTATAGACCCCACAAGATATAACCAATGCATGACACACAAACAGAAGACAGCATGAAGATGATTGTGCTATTAGGTGGACTAAATGCTGGGAGAATGTTTCTTGTGCCTCTTGAACCTGTTTGATCTTAATTATATAAAATGGCACAGTCCATGAAACTCTAGAAAAAGGTCTAGTAAATGTGAACACATCCCACTCGTAATGTGTGAGAGCAATGAAGTAAGGCAAGTGGATAACTTTAGTTTAATTAGATATTATGTTTTATTATTATTGCATTATCATTAAACTTGTGCTTATAAAATGTAACTGTGAAAAAACAACACTTAAGCACTGTTCTTATAGAGGAGCTTATTATTTCTAAAATACTTCCATAGTGTGGCTTTTGTGTGCTAACTGTAGTGCGTGAATACAGCTGTAATTTACAGTATGCATTTAATAAATTACATGTTGTGTAAATTGCCATATTAGTGTATGTAATAATAACCACTGATGCCTGCAATGCTTGTAAGTAGGCAGTTCACCTGGTAGGGTAAGGAAAGTGCGCTCATCACACAGTCTTAAGGGAATTGTGTTGCTTTGATTGAAGTACAGATATTCCTGATCATTCGAATATGTTGAACTTACACTGCTCAGATGTCTATTTTTTGCATTTAAATAAATTATACAATGCAAAATTTTAGTGATAAATTGACATGTACACTGTCAATGCTTTCCTTAAAGCTATACAGGATAATGTGTTTCTATACTGTATTCTATAAACAATTTAACAGCAGTTGTTTTGGTATGTTTCTTTCTTATATGTATAAGAATTATTTTGCAATACCCGAAAATGTCAAATGTTTCTTGGCAAAAACAATCTGTAGGTTCCACCGTGTCTGATACTGTATGTTGTTCAAGATGGTGCTCTTTTTATTGGATTGTAAACACTTTATACAAACTGGACTTAATATCCTGACCTCTCTTGGAATTGGAATCTGAGATTTAGAGAATAACCCTCTCAGGGTTGAAATTCTGTCATTGTGAACCTTTAATTACATAGCATTGATCTTTAGTTTAGAAACTGTAATGAGAATTTGTACAGAAGCTATAGATAGATTAATAAATTGATTGATTTATTGAGTGATTTTTCTTTCTCAACCTTTCTTTGTAATTTTATTAACTACATTGTGTTGCTGCTCATTACAAGGGTCATTACAGATGGCAGACTAATTAATGAAAGGTCATTATGGATAACAGACTGATTATTAACATATTTTCTTGTTACCTTTGTGTCTTTTGCTATGGCAAGAACATAAATTATCTGCAGGAATCCCAGATAAGAAAATTCTGAATGGCCTAGAAGGTTTTCAGGTATTTCATGCAGAAATCAGGCAGGGACATGGAAATCAAATTTATACGTTTGTGCACTAACAGTTATTAACTGAGTAACTGTACAATTATTTTTATGTGTTCTTTAAACGCTCAAGAGTTGATCCGGCATGAGTGACATACTAGGCTGTTAGTATTTGCTGTGTCTAGTACTGTTAGGACATAAGCCAGTTCCTCACAACCCAGTTACCAGGCCAGGCTATATGTTTTCCATTCATTCTAATTTTTGTATGTTCACTGCTTATCTAATAATAATAATACATACATACATTGTTCCTCAAGCCGTGGACAGTGGCGTTTTGTGACTTCCGGGCCTTCCAGCCCGTGATCTTCGGGAGCCCAGCCCTTCTTTCTCCCCTTTTTTAGAACCCATACCCACCTCCCGCTTTTCAGTGTGATTCATATGTTGAAGTAACGGAATTATCAGTTAGGGGGAGCTTAGACCCTAATAACTGCTAGAGCTAGCGATGTCCCTGGCCGTGAATCGCGACCCAAATATGGGTCACTGAACGCCAAAGATGGGTCGTCAAATAAATAAATAAGTAAAGCCATCGATTTAATCTTTTAGAGGGCTGCTGAATACAAGATTTCAGTTCTGTACACAGACAAGAAAATTTGCTCCTGCATACTGAGGAACTGAAACAACTGACAGAAGTCAATTTACAAGCAGGTGACAACCTGTTCCACACCTCAAGCTTCATCAGTAACTCCAGCGAACATGGACACGTTCCTCAAATGCCCCGTAGCACCTACTCCAACCTCTTCCGATTCTGTTATCAGCCTTAAAAGACTCATCCCCCCAAAAAACTAAATCATACTGTAATGTTAAATCCACATTTTCTGATGTACCGTTTTTTTTTACCGTGAAGCGTGGCGAAAAACGACCGTTAGGCGCTTTCTGCGGTGTGGTACTGCCAAACGAAAGCATGAAGCCTTTCAGACTATCAAGAAATTTGAAAACAATTTGCAGATGTGAATCGCTGGACTTTTTAAATGAAAAATGAAGATCTTAAGGCTTCACAAAAAATATCCACACTGTGTTTGTACATCGTCAGCAAACATCGTCTCGTTGCAGACCGAATTGCCAAATTTAAGGAAGCGCACACAATTCAATAACGTCTCGCCTTGCCTTGTGCAACAAACGCGTGCTCGTTAATCCGAGACAAGTCAGCCGCCAGCAAGGTATAACATCACCTGCACTTTCTTCACTTACCTTAGATAAAACTGAAAATTAGACAAGCCCAGATGATCTATTAAAAAGATAAATGGACATTAAATTTGATTCGGTATTTAACAACCGTTTGTCAAGTTATTTTTTTATCAGTACTTCACTACTTTTTATCAGTATTACACTATTCAGGGGTGTAGTACAGAACTCGGGGCCCTATACATAATTAGTCTCGGTGAGCCCATCCTCTGATCCATGTCTTTTCACACGTCCTAGTCATTCCAGGCGTCGAGCCCCCATCCCAAACCCGCATATCCTAATGGGCCTTGGGTAATCATGACTCCCCAGCACCCCCATAACACTATTTGAATGTTGAATATGTATTTGTTAATTTGTGCATTTTCTGGGGAAATTCTTGGCTAGATTGCATTAAAGGTATACAGTATTGCTTACAAAGGGCAATCACTGAACAAAAATACTTCAATTTGGGTCCCAAGGCCAAAAAGGTTGAAAGTTGTTGAACTAGGGGATGGATGTTGTAAAATATTACGTGACAAAAAAATCCATGAGTTAACTTTTGGCTATTTCAGCAGTTCTGTTTTTCGCAATATAAAGTTGATCAATGATTCTAAATTGACCCTGAATAGTCTCTGCGTTCGATTGGCATTCCATCCAGAATTGGTTCCTGCCTTGAGCCGGGCGCTGCTAGAGCAGGCTCCAATTCGACGCGACCATGAATTAGATTCGTAGGTTTTAGAAATGATCTGTTAAAATTGGTAATACTGTACTGTATTGAGTAGCTGCTTATTTCTTGTGTGCGCCACCTTTTTCATAAGCGCTTCCCGGTCCTCCTCTACGGTGCCGCGGTTACGTCACAGGGTTTCGTGCGTCGACTTGGCTCTGAGCGCTCAGAGCTGTTAGGTTTACGCGGCAGTGCTGATTTAAACCCAGTGTGGAGCGCGCTAATGTTGGGCACGCGGAGTACGGACTCGTGGAAAAAAGGGAAAGGCAACTCGGGGTAGTAGTGATGGGAGCAAAGGGTGAGTGTTCGGCTCGCAGAGAAAGTAAGAAACAAAGAACAAAAAAAAAAAAACACAAAAACCGCAAACAGTTGTTAATAACGGTTTTGTCAGATGGCGGAGAACATACATTTTTCAAATGTTTTGTTGTTAATACATGAACCGACGGGCAGTGCTGGAGTCTTAATTTTCGGGGTAAGAAACACTTTGGCCGGAAAGGGTTAAAAAAAACCCCACTTTATTTAACACAGCTTAACAAAACTAACATGCAATAGATGGTACATAATTTGTCCCGTAGGGAAAATGTTTGGCTTTTTACAAAGATTCTATTCGTATAAATCATATGTTAAAACGAATCGCTTCAAAAAGCTAGCAAAAGCATACTAATTGGTTTAGCTTGCCATTTACAAGTGTTTTAAGGTCCAGGTCCTCGTATTTGACACGGCTTTTAAGGGACGCGCCTCTGTCATTTTTTTAATACTAAGATACACTAATGGGATTATTTTTTATACGTAATTTCAGGTTTCACTGATATTACCAAAACCGCGTTTCCAAGCGTAATTGTTCAGTTACTTTCTCTTCCGTGGTGACTCCAGATCTTCACATATCTTTGTGAAATTAACCGATGATTGAAAGAAGGTCGTAGTAGCCGTGTAAAGTTTGGTTTCTTGTCTATCTATAAAAGTAATCATATACTGATTTGTATTAAGTGGAAACGCAATTTAAATAGTAATGGCACTTTGGCAAAATTTGCTGCAGGGCACTACTTCCTCACAAATCGTAATGTCTAATTAAAGTCCCCAACTCTGATTCTCCCCGTTCCTGTTTTTGGCCACCTGACATCGCATAGGGGTTCACACTAGCTTAAGCGGGTTAATAAAGGCAGGATAGACGTTGTAAATAATTTGATTGTAGGCTCACAAGACCTGCAGGTTAAGTTAATAGCCGTTGTTATATTGTCCCTACGAGCAGGAGTTCTCAGTCTCGGCCCTGGGGACCCTCTGTGGCTGCAGGTTTTTGTTCCAACTCGCATCTGTTTTTGATTGGACTGCAAGCCTAATGAAGTGATCAGTTATTACCCAGGTTCTGTGTTTGGGAGTCAATGTAAAAATTTCAAAGCTAAGTTCGGTAAAATTTATAAATAAAATATACTAATCAGTTATATGGGAAATTAATTTTTTTTCATAACAATATTTTCATCCTGATTTCCATTTTCCTTTTTCCAGGTTTTCTGGTTATTTAATTCACTATTTACTAATTGGTGGCTGTGATGTCAAAGTAGTTGCAGCCTTTCACCATTCAGTGTTGCTTTCCTAGTGTCTGCTCTGCTTCTTTTTAATTGTCATTATTAGGATACAACAAAAGAAGCAAAATACACAGGAAAAGGTCAATATCTAGAATAAAATGAGTTAAGCATTTAAAAATAGAAACACATGTAAATATTTTATAAATGTAAAAAAAATTGTATTCCTGAATGTAGAGTAAGAGAAAAACAGACCAGCTAATTAAATGAGATCAATTATCATCACTGATGTGAATCTTGTTGGAACAAAAGCCTGTAGCCACAGGGGGACCCCAGGACTGAGTTTGAGAACCCCCTGCCCTAGTAAGAGGATTGTTTGTGTGCACTCAGTGGGCTGGCATCCTATCTAGGGATTTTTCCTGCCTGGCTCCAAATGCTAGCTTGAATAAGCTTCATCTGCCCTGTGACCCTGCTCTGCAGAAGTACGTTAAGAAAATGGATGTATGGATAGATGGTTCACAAGTCTTATAAATTACAGAATAAGCCTCTCAATGCTCGTGACACTGGTTGAACCTCTCAAGCTATTGGTTTACTAACTGCGAATCACTGCAAATTTATAATGAATATAGCCAGCAAGACAGGTGATAGTTATTCATCGTATCTTCCAAGACATGAAATGAAACCACGTTTCATACTTTTTAGTGTGGCCACTGGTGTATAGGTCATGTAATGCCCCAACAATTCAATGGCAGCGAGTATGTCATTCAGAGTTAATTGTATCTGTGGCATTTTGATTATTTTGCTTCAGTGGTCATTGTATTGAGAATTCTTGGACTAATTTCTTTTTGATGAAGCACGCAGTAGCAAAAAGCAGAGTGAAAAATAATATATACGAGTTGAATTCAATTACTCTTAATCTGTGGGTTAAGTTGTCTACCTGTACTTCTGAACGGTTTAAGTGGTTCCTCAACATTGTTTACCGACTTCCCTGCCTCACCTCACCATCTTTTGAATGGTTAAGGAGTGGTCGTGAGCCTTTAAATTTAACAGCTTCGAAGATTCTCAAGTACAGTTGCTTTTACTTTGATTCACAAAAGTTGGGTCACATTAGTATATCACTGTCAGATTTGTCAGGCCCATATGACTCTCTGAATTTCATGCAGTAGTTTAGCAGCATAATTGGAAAGATGCATATTTTTGGATGTACTTGTGGTGGATCAGTCAGATTTAGTCCTGAGGTTGCCTCCAGTTTTTCATTTCAAGACAATTTTCAAACCTTTGAAATGAAGCCCCTTCTTGCTGTGTTTATGCATTTAGTTTAGCACTTGTTATGCTGAAAAATACACTTCTGTTTGGTCTTTAATTTTTTTCCCTTAGACAATTTTTTCCTAAAGCCGTATATTTACTAAAGTACTGGTGTGTGTGATAAAATAATCTTAACTCATCAGCTTTAACCAGTAAACCAACCAGTCGGAACAGAATAACTTTCCTTCCTTCCATTTGTGTGAAGTCTCCTCATGTTTGGGTGGCCTGTTCCCCAATTACTCTGGCTTTTGTCTAAAATTCCCCAGACATTCAGTAGGTGTGTTGAGTGGCGATTCAAAATTAACTCTTTTTAATGAATGTGTGAGATGGTTTTACAAATGACTGGGGTTCATTCTAGAGCTGGTGCCTGCTGGAATAAGCTACTGCATTCTGCCACCGTGACTTGTATTAGGCTGGTTTGAGAATGTTATGTTATGCTCCATATCCATTGATAATTTGTATAATTCAGCAATAGGCTTCATAACCATTTAAAGTATGTGCTAATTGTTAGGATGACTTTTTTTTTTGTCATTTCTAAAGATCATCTGTTGACTGAGACTATATAATCTACTTATAGAGCCATGGGAGGCTGAAGTAGTAACAAGCATAAGGTAGGAGTCCATGCCATGGATGTGCTAAAATCACTCCCACACCTACAATCACTTTGTATGTTGCCATGTAACATACTTAATCTTTGGGAGTGTATTAGTGATTAGGAAATATTTTAAGCCAGTCTTTTCCATTCATAAAAGAAAAATGCATATAAAGATCCATTAAACACATTCTCTGTAGTTATTTAAAACAATTTAGTGACTTCACTTTAACCAAAATGAAAATATTACACTAATTAGTGCTTGCTCTGTTTCCAAGTTCTAATTTTAGTTTTTCATTGTGGTGTGGTTGAATAATTTTGGGGAGCTACTGAGCACATCATTTTCCTCTGCTGTGTACCTCTTGCTCAAGGTCTGGTTGTCTTACTCCTTTTTTTTTTTTAGTATTATGTCTTTATGGCAGTCTTACTTCATTCCTTTTTCTGGCTTTCTATTTTATTGACTAAATGCAGTAGAATTTTTTTTTCTTTATTTCGCCTTATACAATTTCTTGTATTAGGAATTTGTTAGTTTTCGCGTACTCCTTGGGATCAGAGCGCAGGGTCAGCCATTGTACAGCGCCCCTGGAGCAATTACAGGTTAAGGGTCTTGCTCAAGGGCCCAGCAGAGTAGGATCTCTTTTGGCAGTGACGGGGATTCGAACCAGCGCAGATCCTTAGCCTCAGAGCCACCACTCTGCCCATAAATTACCTGTGGTTATACTGTCACCCTAGCACGTTTATTACAAGGCTGTTGGTTTCAGTGGCAGGTTACCAGATTGTGAACAACAATATTACATGAAAGGGATTTTGCGGAGTTTTGGTCAAAGCAAGTATCAAGATACATAAACACTGCGCTTACGACTTAACCACTTTCTGCTTTGGCCCTGAACAAGTATGGCAAAAGTACACTTGGAACTGCCACACTGTTGAGGAGTCCACATCCCAGCTCTTTGTGCATTTATTTATCGTTTTAAGTATTTTTAGCCAGTTTGTTTTAGTTGAATAGTACAATTGTTATTCATAGCATTTCACACTGTCTATTGACATGGCCAAAGAAGCTCGCTTTACCATTTGTGTTTTTTAAAAAGAAAAAAAAAATTTATCTGGCAACAATTTTAAGTATAATAGGATTTTCAGCATCATTGTTGCCTAGAATAGGATTGCTCCTACAACTTGCATAACAGGATGCTCATACCAGTTTGCAAACGATAACATGAAATTCCATTGTGTGCTGGAGGAGTCAGCATTATAGGATGTTGTTCAAAAGTAGTAGTATAGGATATTGTTTTAACATTTAACTCGGACAATAACTTTTTCTTATGCAGGAAGTGGAAGGTCACGTTTTACAGAATGTGATGCAAGTTATTCTTGTGTTGACCTGTCCTGAGATGTGCTTGCTGGGTTTACTGACAAGTTTACTGTCCTTGTGTAGGGCTATGGTGAGTGTACCTTGCATTGGTCTGGTGCCCGGTCCACTGCAGGTTCCTAGATTATGGCCATTGCTGCCTGAATAGGTTCTGGCCTATTGTAACTCTCAACTGGATTAAGCAGGGTTGATAATGTTACATACAGTATATTCAAAATAGATATAGGTATATTTGGCTGGGCAATCTTGAGTAAGTGAACAAAAAATTGATTTGGGCCTAGGTAAACCAGTTAAAATTGTTGCATAAACTGTTCATTGAAACTCTGCAATTCAATAAATCAATGCGTAGTCAGTTTATATATATATATATATATATATATATATATATATATATATATATATATATATATATATATATATATATATATATATATATATATATATATATATATATATATATATATATATATATATATATATATATATATATATATATATATATATATATATATAAATAAAAAAGCCTGTGGATGTGGTGGCATATGATTTAATACTATGGTAAAAATACATGGCTTCAATATTTGTGGTGAGTTGTAGAGGATGAAGTTAGCTATATACTGTATTGATTTATATGTAGACTCCCAGTCTTGATTGGCTGATACATATTAGTTAATTGCTGCGGTGGGTTGGCACCCTGCCCGGGATTGGTTCCTGCCTTGTGCCCTGTGTTGGCTGGGATTGGCTCCAGCAGACCCCCGTGACCCTGTGTTCGGATTCAGCTGGTTGGATAATGGATGGATATTAGTTAATTGTCTTAAAAATGTATCAGATTTTACATACATACAAAAGCAAAAGTTGAGTTCATCTTGGGTAGAAACAAACATTAAAAGGAAAGGAACATGTTACCTAAATTAATCTTCCCACATTAATCTTTTACACATATGTTGTGAAGTAATGTGGTGGTTTTTTGTTTTTAATTTTTTTAATACTGCTAATCTGCACTTTTCATTAATAACATTTTGGGGTAATATAGCCATCAGGAAGTTTCACACAGACTTTATCAATGGTGTGGTTTCAAGGTGCAGTGATTTTTTGATACTCGCACACCACTTGAGGCTTGTTTGCTGTCTTTCTGAGGTTGTTCTCTTCTGGAGACTCCGGGGGGTATATTCCGTATGTCGCTTAAATCATCTGAGATAAGATGCCTCATCTTGGATGAGTTAATGCCAGTGAAACTCATTCGGGATAGGTCGGTTTTTCAAACGCAGCGGTGTAGTAGATTAGTCTAGCCGGATCTAATCATCCGAGATGAATGCGTGCGCCCGCACTGATTGAAAAGCCCATATATATTGAGTCTAGAAAGCATGATCAGCAAGTCTTTGATAGGCTGTAACAAAATGATGAAAGAACGGGCGCATTTTTTTTTTTTTTTTTTTTTTCTCCACACAAGCGGAGCAAGACCTTTTATTCGAAGGACATGAAGAATTTCAAGATTTAATATGCACAAGGGGTAACACTGCAAAAGCAGCCCAAACCAGAAAAGATGGCTAGCAAAAAGTGGCCGACAAATTAAACACGTGTGCATTGTACTTACTGAAAGCAGCGTTTCGTTTCCTATGTGTCAGATTAATTATTATTTAATAAGTCATAATTCCAGATCAAACGTAAGCACGAGAACACGGGAACAGGTTAAAGTGAAGTACAAGAATATACTTCAAACTGGTAAAAATTGGTATATAACTATTTAAAGAATTGTTTTCATAAAGAATCATATATAATGTAAAGAACATTAATTTTAAAGCTAATAAGAAGGCAGACAAGCAAAAAACAGGTGGAGGTCCACGTGGTCCAGACCTAACCTCTGCAGAAGAGTTGGCTGTCCAGCAAAATGCCCATCACCCTGTTTCTGAGGGCATTCCAGGGGGAAGCTCCTCCTCACAACCAGTGGCAGGATGCAGTGGTCACTTCATTTCAGGTAAAGGATGGTCATTGCATATATTTGTCCTCAATGTCTGCCATGGGTTCCATATAGCCCTCTTTGTTTTTTTTGTTGGGTCAGTTGCAGGGAATGTCATATCCCTAGAACCTGTGTCTGACCAACGAGATATTGACAAAGGTCAAATATTTGATGAAGACACTGTGTCTGATTATTCATCAGGAGAGGTACATTTTCCAAATAATGTTTGATCAAACTCCACTCTGATCAGTCCCATGTGCCCCAATCACATTTGGAAATCCTGGATAATGAGAATGTTAGGCTGATTGTGAGATTCTTTATGGAACTGTGGGTGTTTTTACCTGTGTATTACGTACCTGGAATGGCATGAAACTCCTCTTTTGTCTGTACACGCAGGTGTCCAGGAAACACTATGAAAACCTGAAGGAAATATTTCAGAGCCAAACAGACTTTACGAATTGCCTTGCAAACTGCACTTTTAGATAGATTTTCCGCATCGCCTACAGTATATATAAAAAAAAAAAAAAAAAAAAAAAAAGTGCCGCTTGCAAAAAACCTCAAAGCAATACATACTGTCTGTGTGGTTGTTGAAAAGAATTTCCTCCGGGAGCAATAAAGGATCTTTCCAATCGCGCAAAACCCTCTCTATATGAAATTCTCTTCTTATAATTTGCGTATCGATATCAATTGGTCGCTCATTCATGAACGGCGAAGTCATGACTGAATGAATTCCATGCACGGACACTGATTGAGTGTGTGAGCTAATCCTTGTTTACATCAAACAGACCTGCTCCGTGCAGGTTTGAGGATTAGGATGTGTTGCTATGACAACACATCCAGCAAGAGTTTCGAAAAACCGACAGATCCACGATCAGGCCAAATCGTCAACAATTACATCCGGCTAAACGAGTAATCCACGTACGAAAAATACCCTCCAGCTGTGTGTACGCCTAATATAAGTGAGCAGGAGTGTGTTCTGCAGTAGACTGGCTACCCATTCACTATTGGTTCCTAAAGCTTCCTATAATCTTATGGGGGGAAAAAAGCATTTTGAGAACATGGCTCCCTTTACTAGTTTTTAGCATAATTCAATAGCAAAATACAAACAAGTAAACCAATGATGGCACAATAATGGCTAATGCATATGAAAGTGTTTCCTGCTTACCTCCAAGCCAGTCAGTCAGTCGTCTGTGACTCAATTGAAACTAGTTTACTCATTAAATATGCTGATCCGATCTTGGGCTAATTTCTACTAGACCATGGTGTGGTTATTTTGCAGAAAATGCACATGTTAAAAGCAAAATCTTTTGATTATGCTGAAAATTCTTTTTGCCCAGTAGTGAAATTAAACATTTTTGTGGCAGATTGGATAACATGACTGTCTCAAATTTGTTTAAACCAGTTTAGGGTTAGTGGGGTTGATTGGCCTAGAAACTAGAAGGCATTTGTACAGCTTCAGGATCAAAGCAGGAACTAACCCTAGATGGGCCACTGGTTCATTTCAGGTCCCCCTTCTGCACTCATCCATACTCTCATGGGGCCTAAATTATAAAGCAGTACAAAGTTAATGTTTGAGTTATTAATGTCCAGCATTTTACTTGTATATATGTTTTGTCCTTACCACAATCTTAACTCATCACCCTCATTTTCTTAAAAGCAGCTGTTTGAGCCCTGGTTGTTTGCAATAGAAGATGAGGAAAGAAATTGCAGCTGTGATTTTCTTCCTTGCAAGGCTTATAAGAAAAAATGACAGATTAAAAAATGAAGAGCTGGAAATGTTTACTGAAAATCTCTCAAAGTTTCTTCAAGAGAAGTACAAAGGGCATTGGTATCCTGAAAACCCTAGTAAAGGACAAGCATACAGGTGAGATCTTGATGTTGACATTTTGAAAAATATAATCCTTGTTTTCTGTGCAGGGAAACATTTTGTAAATATTTAGTTTGGTATGTTGTTCAGTTGTCATTATGTTTCTATTTTTTGCACAGTACTTGTACCATAGAAGCATTTTAAGTTAAACACATTTTGAAAGCTGTTGGCTATTTTTAGATTTCTTGTTGTCTCGGCTGGATGTATTTTTGTAGATAAAATGCTTTTCATGAGAGTTTTATCTGAGGCACAATGGTTTACAATTGACTAAAAGCTCACAGGAAAAGGGAACACAGTATAAAAATAAGTTAACTTAGATGAGACTTTGCTTCCGTCACAGAACACTTCCCTTTACTGTACATAGTGTGTGTAATGGCACATTTAACTTTCAGACGCACCAGTTAATCTTTAAAAAATAGCCCCACTGAATTTTTTTTTTTTTTTACTTTTATACCATTGTTATTAATTCTGTACATTTAAAGGTGGAGGAGAATGATGTATTTTAATGCATTTATGAACTGTTTGTAGTTTGAAAAACTCTTGAGATTTGCCTAGTCTCTGGAATTGAAGTCTTAAAATACATTGCAAAATATGTTTTACTTTTTGTTTTTATTAACATTAAAAAATTCCTAAAGGTAGACCACAGGTAAGATGCTGATGACTGAGAAATATAGCGTCTCCTGACTGTGTTACTTAATAATGTAACCAATATATTAACCCATTTTGTTAGGTCTGCTGCGCACATGTAATAAGACATATACATAATTGCAAAAATATTAGGACTGAATTCATTTGTTGACCTACAAAAATACCTTGCCACCGTCAACTGAACCTTTCCTCATTCTTTCTTCAGACAGCTGTCAAACTCAACCTTGTGCTCTTTATTTGGTGTAGTTTTTCATGTACTGCTGTATAAAAACTTCCCATATTCTGTCCTTCACTATGTATCCGATCAACTGCCGTAAGGAAATGCCTTGTTCATCTTGCAGATCTCCAACAGACTTGGAGTCTGTGGATCTCTGTCCTTCATATGACTGCTGACACTGACCTATCTGCAACATCAGGGGTTCTATGTTCTGGACCAAAGAAGGCAGCTAAGCAGCCCTGCTGGCCTGACATGAAGTGGTCTCCATTTGAAGAGGCGGCACTTTAAGACTGTGCAGGACCTAGAAAGCACCAAATTAAACACATTTTTTCATGGGTGAAATTGAAATGCATTCCATCCCCGTTGTTTGGCATGTCATCATGCCGCCTCATTTCACCTTGTGTCAGTCATCTCTTCATGTTCGAGTGATACGCGGTCTTCTCCTCTCAATGTTTTGGTGACCTCATCCACTATAGAAGTGGCATCTACACTCATACCAGTGAGGCCAAGATAAGGAGGAAGGTGGGTTTGTGGACACAATTGCAATTTAAAAGTTCCTATCAATATTAAGCCATACCTGCAGATCAAATGTAGGAATCATTTCAGTATGTATCACATAATACCTGCTTAAAAATGGATGACAGTGCATATAATTTAAACATTTTAATCCAAGTTAAGGTACAACTGAGGGCAATAATAGGCCTCAAATATTTAAATCAATGTGTTCATAATCTAGATTTCATAATAGAAATTGAAATATAAGGTAGAAGTCATTTTTAGAGCAGAATGGTTGACGCTTTTGACCTGAAAGATATGTATTAGTTTATCTTTCAAAATCTGAGTATACACCAGTCCGCCACAGCATTAACACCACCTGCCTAATATTGTGTTGGTCCCCCACATGCTGCTGAAAACAGCTGTAAATTGTTGAATCATGTGAAGGTGACCTGTGATATTTGGCACCAAGATGTTAGCAGCAGATCTTTTAAGTCCTGTAAGTTGTTAGGTGGGCCCTTCATGGATCGGACCTGTTTTTAGTGCCAATACTGATCCCACAGATGCTTAGACAGAATTCGAAGGCCAAGTCAACACATTGAACTTTTTGTCATTTTCCTTAAACCATTCCTGAAAATTTTTATAAAAGTGTGGCAGGATGCATTATCCTCCTGAAAGAGTCCACTGCCATCAGGGAATACTGTTGTCATGAAGGAGTGTACGTGGTCCACAACAATCTTTAGGCAGGTGGTACATGTCAAAGTAACATCCACATGAACGCCTGGACTCACGGTTTCCCAGCAGAACATTAACCAGAACATCACACTGCCTCTCTGTCATCTTTCCTTCTTCCTATAGTGCATCCTACTGCCATCACTTTCTCAGGTAAATGACACACATGCACCTTTTTAGTGTACGTGTTCTTAAAGAAAATGTCATTCATCAGACAAGGCCACCTTCTTCCATTGTTCCATGGTCCAGTTCTGACACTTGCATGCTCTTTTTAGGCTGTTTTGGCAGTGGACAGGGGTCAGCATGGGTACGCTGACCAGTCTGCAGCTGTGTAGCCCCATTTGCAGCAAGCTGCAATACACTATTTTCTGACACCTGTTCCTCATGGCCAGCATGAAGTTTTTCAGAGATTTTTGTGCTACTTTAGCTGTTCTGTGGGATTAAACCAGATGGACTAACCTTCGCTCCCCATGTGCATCAGTGAGCCTAAATTGTCCATGATGCTTTCACCAGTTCACCGGTTGCCATTCCTTGGACCACTTTTGGTAGGCGCCAACTACTGCATACCAGGAACTCCCCACAAGACCTACAATTTTGTGCTGAGCCAGTTGTCTAGCCATAACAATTTGGCCCTTGCTTATTAGTCCTCCTTTTAACACATCACCTTCAGGAACTGACGGCTGACTTAATGCCAACTATATTCCACCCCCCCACATGGTCCCCTTGTAACATGATGATCAACGTTATTCAGTTCACCTGTCAGTGGTTTTAATATTGTCTGATTGGTGTATAATCCCACATAGATCAACACAGAGTTAGTAATTGCACAAACACCTAGTTTGTAAGAGTGGTATATTACATGCAGACTTGTTGTCAGGTTGTTGAATGTGTTGAGATAGCAACACCGGTCAGTAGTAGATTCAATTTCCAAATTAGGATCCTGAGTGCTGCCAGCAACAGACTTGTGGTAAGAGTAGCTCATATTTGTATACGTAGAGGGGAGGGAAGTTATTATATTATGCCTTTGCTCTGATGTATTTATGCAGTACTTTTTGATGTTTGTTCAGTAAGCCTTTATATATATATATATATATATATATATATATATATATATATATATATATATATATATATATATATATATATATATATATATATATAAACAAAATTACTTCATAAAATGTGACTTAACCTTAATAAATTAAAGGGGTTCAGTTTTCATGAATGAATCAGGGACCCATAAGTTTGTCATTCCAAAGAAAACCGTTAAATCCTCATGTACATATGGCAAATTGGTGTATACTCCTGCTGTAGTTCGTGATAGTTAGTGAAAGTGATATGAAATTGATGTCAAAGTTGAGATTAAATATTGCTCTGATTACCTCAACTGATTATAATTTTCACCTCCTATATAGAGAGGGAGAAGCAAGTTTAGAAGATTGTCAGCCCCCGACAATAGTAGCATAATTTTACCACTTTGGATTGGGAAGTTATTGAAAAAACATTTTAAAAGAAAATGCATATACTTATGATTTAGAAACTAATAGATTTTTCCAAAAGCAACAATCCACACACAATCTGCATTGTATTTTTTCCACTTCTCTTTTAGCCAGAATAATTCAGCCTGACCCACAGAATCCTGTTCTAAAACTTGCTAGTCAAAGTTTGTTGCAGTTTTGTGTGCTTTGTCAAAGCCAAATTCTGGGTTCCAGAAAAGGAAAGAACAGCAAGAAAAGATAGAGAAGAGAGGGTAACATTGGTCACCCATTTTGTTTCTCAAAGGAAGGGCAGTTTATAAATGAATGAAAAAAAAAAAATGAATCGGAAGCCAGTTTGATGAAACTGTGCAGGTGTATGCTTAAGTAATTCGTGAGGAACCAGATTTTTTTCCCCAAAGTCTGTTGTGCTCGGATGTCAAACAGAGATGCAGCAACCCTTTCATCATTCATTTATATTGGATAGTAAGTATTGGGGCTGTCACATCAAATGCCACTGTTTAAATACTTTTTGAATTTATTTAAAAAAGGAATTGAAGGCACAACATCTGATGTTTGTTTTACCTAATGCTTATTTTGGTATTGTTATTCCAGACTGGCTATGCAAAGCTGCAGTATTTTGCAGATCTGGTTTAGCACACATTTTTTTACAATCACCCTTTTTGTAATATTGAACGATCAGTTTCTTCTCTTCATCAGTAAAATTTAATTCCACCCCTTCTCAACGAAGTTCCCCATTGTTCCCCACTGTCTACAAAGCTTTCTGAATATGTTAGAAAGACAGTAAATAAATTTAAGTAACAAAAGAGCCTCTTCTGTGTCTAATAGATATTTAGCTACTTCAAGTAGTACACAATGCCACAGAAGTCATATTCATATTACATGGCTGCTCGGTTGACACAATGCCTAAAACAATAAGGCATAATTAAAATTATTACAATTTTGTTGCATCTGTAAAGGGTGAAAAGTATGTTGGTTTAATCCTGTCTGTTCTTCATTGACTGGTGGCTCCATTTGCAGTACTCTGCATGCACAGAAACATTTAAAGTCTGGGTTAGCATAATCTGTCTACATTGCACTAGCTGGATTTTTTTATTTTTTTATTTTTTTTAAAGCTAACCACATCCTACACTGCTTGCTGTGTATAGTTTAATTTATAGTGTCTTGGTAAACACTCAAACTTGGTTTTACAGAATTTTAAGGTGTTTTCAAAATATCTTCTAAATATATATAATGAGAACTATACACTTATAGATCATTTCAATGTAACATTTTGTATATTGAGGTACTTCTTTTGTGAAATGTGTACTTACTGTAGCTGGGGGGAAAAATGACCATTTAGCTGGTGGGCAATTCTAGGCAGTAATGCACATATGTTTCTTTGTGACCATGTCACTTAGTTTATCACTGCAAGAAGTGTTTTCAAACACCCCTTATGTTTGAGGGCTGCAACTTTATCATAGGTGCATCATGCTTTGCAGATGTACTGTCATTAAAAAAAGAAAAAATATAAATAGTACTTTAGTGTGCATGGCTCGTAAGGATCTAAGCTCCTTTTCATGGCTGATTTTATGGGTTACTGTCCTAACCAGTTCTTAATGCTCATTCAGCCGTCAATTCTACTGTAGACTGAAGACACGGTGGCTGTTGCAGATGTTTGTTGTTTATAGAGCACACGTGAGCAGTATTTTGAAGGCTGTTACGTTTTAAGTAACAATTGCCTGAATATTGCTGTAATTTTCCTGATAGCTTTTGATCTTGATGTTGCTGCTGTTACCATCCATAATATATTAAGTAAGCATGTACAAACATGTATCATCTAGAATTGTTAACATAGGGTTGAGTATCTTTGAATATTAAACATCGCATTAATCTATTTTTTTGCACAGTTTGACATGTGTGTATATATATATATATTTCTTTCTTGGGGCCAAAATGTTAGCTCTGGTATAAAGTCATCTCTCTATTATAAAAAATCCTGGAAAGAAAAAGCAGGGCGACGATACCTGATCTTCTCGGAAGACATTTAAAAGACCCGCGAGACAAAAAAGACTGGCCATGGAGCGTCTTGCGGGGACCGTAAACATGAGACTTGGTGCCAAGAGATTGTCCCAGGGCTGTCTCGTGGGGTTGTGGATCATGAGATTCTTGCAAGACATGCCCTTCTTATCAAATAAGAGCATGGCCAGCAAAACACTCAAGTCATGTAAAGGCACGTAGCACACACAGATCCTGTACTCTCAGCACATATAAAGTGTATAAGGACAATACGTTCTAGATGAAACGTCAACAACTAAAGGCAAAGAAGAAAGAGCAGCGCGGACAAAAGAGACCCAAAAGCGCTGGAGTGAAAAAAAGGCAGATAAGAGATTATGAAAGCAGTGGAATTCGAAAGGCTCAAACAAACGATGGTGCGATACACATGCAGAGAGAGGTTCAGAATATGAAAGCAGTAAAATTCGAAAGTATTGTAGCGTCCCAGCCAAGTTGAAGCCTTTTTTGTTTTAAGTGACTGTTTGGTCCAATTGAGGGAGGGCGGAGTACAGCACGGAAGACTGATAGCGGGGTATTGATTGATGCAGTATGAGGGGGGCAAGACTCTGGGGAGGAGGGGTCAGAGAGGGGGCTAGAAAGTTGTGTTTGGAGTTACGAAGTTGGCGATTGTTCAAGAATAACTTTTGCGACACTTTATATTACGTCAGTCGCTACGGTATTAAACAAAAAAGATAAAGCTCGCATTAGCGCAAACAGAAGGTAATTAATCATCAGAACAAGGTGTAATTGAAAAAATAGCAGGATAAATCAAGGTCAGAAATAAAAGGCAAAGAGTGGAAAACAGTCTTCACCTTCGCAACTTCATAAACATGTTCACAAACGTTGGCATCTATACACATGCAGAGCAGATTATGAAAGCAATGGAATTCGAAAGGCTCAAAAAAAAAAAAAAAACCCTATGCGCGATACAAATGTGGAGAAAGTTAAAGAATATGAAAGTAGGAAAATTTAGAAAGTATAAAAAAAAAAAAAAAAAGAAAGTAAAGATTGCAGTAGCGCAAACAAACGGAAATTATTACTCAAAAGGGAAAATAATCACCATGGACCAGGTGTCATTGGGTGGTAAAAAAAAAGCAGGACAAAGTGAGGTCAGAAATAAAATACAGAGTAGAAAACAAAGTAAAATGTCATAAAGAGGTTAAAGGCATCCAGACACATGCAGAGCAGGATAGAGATGATGAAAACTGGAATTCAAAAGACTCAAAAAAAACATAGGCACGAAACGCATGCAGAGCAGCAAGATACAGAATATGAAAGCAGAAAAAACCGACCATGTCAAAAAAAGAAAGTAAACATCGCATTAGCGCAAAAAAAGAAATTATTACTCGGAGAAATAACTAAAAGGCGAATAGAGATCGAATATATGGACACAGGTGATATGTCAGAAGTATATAAATATTGTAAGGCTTTGAAGTTTAAGTCAGAGAATTTCAAAAACGTGGTTTACCTCACATGCATTTATTGGTTACTTTGCAAAAAAAATTTTTAACTGATGATGATATAGATTGCTTTGTCTGTGCTGAAATTCCAAACAGAGAAACCTATCCTGAATTATGGTACAAAGTCATTAAACACATGTCTCACTGACCTCATTTAAAAGATTCAACATATTGGGACTCGAAAGATTCCAAATGTTGTTTTTACATAAGTTCTGAAATAAAAGTGAAACTAATGAAATAGCAACAATTCAAAGAAAAAAAAAATCTTGTGTGTATCAGGAAAACCAAACATTTGGGTTGGCGAGCAAAGCCCCCTAGTATTTCAAAAAAGTAAAGTTCAGTTTCTACATATGGTAACATATGTCTTTTTGGTGTTTCTGGGGGAAGTGCAAGGATTATGTATGAATAACTACATCTGCCTTTACTGGTTGCAAAATTCCCATTAACATGTACGACAGAGGGATGGAACCATGTATTTCACAACAGGTACCTAGGATAAATATGAAAGTTCAATGTTTTCAAAACAAGGGCACACAAACTATGTAAAGTGGTATGGCAAATAGACTAGAAAAAAAGCAAAAGCAATACTGTATTTCTTTCCACAAGACACAGTAAATACTTCCCTTATAAGATGGGAAAATGGGCCTGCAGTACCACAAAAAGCAATGGAAGACATAGGAATAGCCAATTTAAGTCTTAAACATCATTTCGGGTTTTAAATTTGAAGTTGTTAATGGTTGGTGAGTGTGTGTGTGATTTTTTTGTATAAAATGGAAGAACAAGCTGTTAATCACAAGAAAAATTTGTTTAGTGGCGTTTTAATAAAATGGTGCAAAGCCAATTTTGGTGACCGTATTCCCTCTGTCTAGTGTCCTGCATGGTTTAAGGTATTATAAAATGTTAGAAATTCCTTTTTATGTTCAAGACAAAAAAGCTTTTATTTTTGCCACCTTTTTGACATTATAGAATGAGTTGAGAATTAAAAATACATGATATGAGCATGCTTTGAGAGTATGATGTGACTAGGGCAGATTTTTTTTTTTTAGTGCCAATACTGATCACCAGTTTCATCTGTCACCCAGTATTTCAGAAAAGGAGTGGAAGGCAGCCATGCACAGAATACCCTCGGGCTCCATATGGCGAACCATGCAGTCATTCTTCTTAAAATCTTTTATTGAGAGCACTTACCTCATTTAAAATTGTTCAAAAAGTTTCCAGGGCAAGATTCAACCTATGAATGTTGTAATCGAGCTCCAGCCTCACTGGGCCACATGTTTTAGGTATGTACCAAATTAACATAATTCTGGACCAAAATCCTTGCATGCATATCAGACAGCCTTGGTGTCACAATCACTCCTAACCCATTATAACAGCTGTGTTTGGTGTACCCCCAGATGGCCTTAAAGTGGAGGACAAATAAATTAATTTCCTTTTACTGCACTACTAGCACATAGACTTGTCTTGCTCAACTGGAAGAATCCCACTCCACCACTCTTAAGCCAGTGGGTAACCGATGGTTTTTACTACTTGAAATTGGAAAAAATGATATTCTCACTTAGAAGATCTATTCAAAACTTTTTAAAAATATGTCAGGATCTAAAAAATAACATTTTAGAATAGGCTTCCATTTCAGGGAAAAGGATACCCTTCCTTTTTCGCTCCTTTTATAGAGTAGCTTTGGTTGCTGGCTCTTCTCTTTCACTTGGGTGGGGGTCAAATTTGATTTGTTAAATTTGACTTGACTGTATAGAATGTTTGTTTCTAATTAAAATCAATACAAATAAAACCGCTTATTCTGTACTATTTTTTTTTTTTTCATTATTCTTTAATTTTTGTTTTTTTACTTTTACTCTATGCTCCTTTATAACCAGCCATGTAGAAGCCTTATGTTTTAAACTAAAATGGTATTTTTATAATTAAACTGCAGATCACATGTGTTACCTGTTTATTTTTTTAATTAATAAAACAAATACTAAAATAAATCAAACCATTGAAGTATATTGAACATGTCAAACATGCACACAAGTATTATCGATTTTAATACGTATGGCATAAAAGGAAAGACAATTCTTGTCTTGGTTACAAGCCACAATTCTCATTTTTTCTCACTTCAATATTCCACTTTCTTTAATGTAAAGGCCAATATTTAAAATCATGCTAATACTTTAATATGGAACACATTCCTTCTAAATTTCGGGTTATACAGGACCTTAGTGCAAAACATTTTTTTTTTTTTTTTAAAGGGAGGGTGTCTGACGGTCTGGCAGTGTGATATAGAGGTTAAAGCTTTGGACTTCAAACCCTGAGCTTGTGGGTTCAAGTCCCATGAACAAGTCACTTCATCTAAATGTGTTCCAATTGGAAAAACAAAATAAATGTAACAAATTATACCTTAGATGTAAGTTGCTTTGAAAAAAGCATCCGCCAAATCAAAGTAAATGAAAATTTGATAAAGAAGAAAAATTTGAATTGGAAAATTCTGATAACATGAGATTGGTGACTAGTATCAGGCCTAAAAAAAACGTGATTGTAGCATTCTCAACTAGCTTGTGTGTGATACACTGAATCAGTACTGGCTAGGCAATTGAGTAATGTCTGTATAAGTTAAATTGCAAACAAGTCCTCATTTCATTACTTTGGCTCAATGCTTTCTATGTAGAAATGGCACATTATCTCTGGGCACTTAGAAGGTGGATGTGACTACCTTTCTCATGCTTCTGTTTAGTTTTCCTTCTCTTTAAAATAGAGGTTTATGAACAAATGAAGATTTACATTGGAATTTGAATACTAATTTATTTCAAACAGTCATCCTTAATTTTCACTTCCTGCTAATATGGCAGAAATCAGTCATCAAGCCCATGCCTGCGGGCACCCATCTTAAAAATGTACATACCTAAAACTTGTTCATATAAAATATTAGTTTTGTGCTCACATGGATTCAGACAGTATCCGTCATGACTGTATATTGTCTTCATAAAAAAAAAAATATATCTAGAAGTGAATATTGAGTCTGTGCTTTTATGTAAGTATTGTTTTTAGAAACAATAAAAATACCATCTGGATTCTTTTTCTCATATAGGTGCATCAGAGTGAACAAGACTCAGGGAGTCGACCCAGTGCTACAGAGGGCATGTGAGGACAGTAAGATTTTATACAGTGATCTTGGATTGCCAAAGGAGCTGACTTTATGGATTGATCCATGTGAAGTGTGTTGTAGGTAGGTATTTTTAACTTGTTTTAAAAATGTGGACTATTTTATCAAAATGAGAAAATGAAAGTATTGGAAATATTGTTCTCTTTTGTTCCAGTGAGTAAAGAGCCCAAATTTTTGTAATGTTCTTCTAGAATACAAGTTGCAGGGTCCGTTGCAATTTTTCTTGTCATTTTGGTAAACAAACTCAGTTTTTCCTGTGTTGACTTTGATTTTTATGATTGTACTTTCAATCTAGTTTATTTGGAAAATGCATAAAGTTAATGCTGGATTATTTGCTTCAAGGTTCAATAAATGATTTAAATTTTGTGCCTTACAGTTGAAATGTTATGAAATTAAAGTAAGGTGGTTTAGGCAAATGTCTCCAAAATAGACATTTACTATTCTCAAAATTTATGCTGTTTGTTTTGTGTCTATTGATCAGTAATCAAGAATATTTAGTTGCCCACGTGAAATTCTAGAGGAAGGTAGTCCGTTGTCTTCATTAGTGGAAATCTACTTTTACATACGCTTAACTAAAGCCATCATCATATTGATTACTTGTAAGATTCGGTGTCAATCTGGATGACTTCAGTTGATGTTCCCTCCTGAGAATGTCTAGTTACACAACTAGAAATCGCAGGGTATGACAAATTAGGTGACTTGTGGCAGCCGTCCAACACAGTGTTACGGTTCCAAAATATCATAAGCTTGCCCCATTTTCTGACTGCCAATAACATACTGCTGGACAGAGCTGGCACTGTACGAATGCTTTTCAGTGGGGATACCAGACCAAATGACTGGAGGTCATAGGAGCACACTGCTATTGCCCTGAGCTTGCTAAGATTTTATAAATTAAGTCTCTAACAGAAAATTGCTGAAAAAAATCATATAATGTGACTGTCTAGAAAGACTTTCAAGAAGTTAGAGCACAATAGACACAGATTATAAATTCTCTAATTCAACTGTATGTTAACTGGTAAATGGATCATAAAATATAAAAGCAAAAATTTAAATTGGCATGAAGCAGTATGATGTCCCCCCCCCCCCCCCCCCCCCCCCCCCCCCAAAGTGTTCAGGAGTTGCCTCATACTGTCTGCTTGTGTCAGTCACAGTACTCTTTCCCTCTCAACCACAGCAGTGTGAGGAAAAATTCAGTGTACTCTTGCGTGTTTTACTCATTCTAGCATGCTTTTGGATTGAAAATGATTAGACAATTACCCTGTTGCAATCTTCATCTTTCACACTAATGCAAATGTAGAAGAGGAAAAGGCCCGCGTGTTTATCAGGCACTTGATAAAAACCAAGAAGCACCCCTATCTGTATTCAGAGAATATTTTTTTTTTTTTGCACACCCTCACTTGCAGTGAAGTGAGAATGAGGGAGTAACGGCCATGTATTTTCACTCTTCCACGCATCTGACAAGGTTGGTGTGTGTGAGAGAGCAAGAGATAGTCTTGTGTTTTCATACCATGCAGAATGCATCATTTCTCTTATTTGCTTCCTGAAATTTGTCAAGTGTTGATGTCAACTGGTTAAGTGTAAATTTTGTGAACCAATGTTCTTCTCTCACTGTGACTTACTGAACTGAAATAATGCAGTGTCCGAGTTCGCTACATCTTGATGCATAGAGCCTGACTTATCTACATCATAACTGACTGAACATATTAATAAGTGAAAATTAAAACATGTTGTCTAAGGAAATTTTCATTATGTACACATTTCAATCATATACAGTGTTCTGAAACTGATTTATCGTGTAAGGCAAGGTACTACTGAAAAATAAAAAGCTGAAAAAGCAGACACCATTATGGGGATAGATTGAATAGTGTAGTAGATGCATCAGTGAATCTGTAGCATGACTTTAGAGTTAAATAGTCTGTCTTTCTTCTGTGTCATGGTGCATTGATGTTGCCTTGCATCAGTTATTTTAAGCCATAAAAATAAACGTGTATAAGATATTTTAGTGTGTAGCGCACGTATTGTTACAGTTTTAATCTAGCCTTTCACCCCTCTGATTCTGATCTATTAATTGGTTAATTTTAAATTTTTCAATATTTGTATAAATTTCTCTGTGTAGGCAATTTTTGAAAAGTTACTCTAAATGATTAACAATTTCTCTGTGTAGGCAATTTTTGAAAAGTTACTCTAAATGATTAACACAAAGTGGTTAAAAAATGGATTAATGGGCATAAATAAATATACTGACCTTAAGCTGAAAAAATTTCAAAACATTAATTTTTTTCTTCCTGTGACATGATACAGTATGTGGGGAAACTAGGCTAGTCACCTTCACTGCTATGCTACTGGTATCAAATAATAAAGATATGAACAGACTTGGGGCTGGCTGCAACCATTTTTTCTTTTTCCATTGCTGTCATTACTGTGCGATAATGTGTCTGTGAATATGTCACCATCATGCTAGTTAGTCCTTCATGATAATGAACAGTTATATGCCTGCATATGAGTATTAGTTTTCTTTTTGTAGGTATGGAGAAAAGAACCATGCCTTTACTCTTGCGACTTTCTCAAGTGGTGAGGACAATGAAGACAGCCAAGTGAATAGCCCAAAGAGTGCTTCAAGTGTAAATAAAATTACATCTGATTACCACTCATGTTCTTCATCTGATGAAGAGAACTCTAATAATGACTCCAAGCTCCTATCTCAATGCACCTATCTCAGTCCTCAGTATTACCAGGTATTTATTTTTTTACACATTCTCCATAACGATGGAGGTTAAATGTATCTGATTCATATATTTCAGTATTCAGTTATATAAGAATCTAACTCTGTGCTTAGGGAAAAGAATAATGAATGTACAGATGCATAGTATAGGGCAGAATTTGTTTTATTTGTTGATTCATCTTGCTTTTCACTCCAATTTTCCTGGTGATGGTAGCATGCTGATGCCAAAATGGACTGACTAGCCATACTATCCCTATCTTCAGCTCCTTCCCTGGACTTCTCAGTCATTTAACAGGCCTTGTGTGCCTTAGTAATCCTGAGAGTTCTTTTGGCAGGTCCACACAATGACATATATAAAAATGAGATTTCTATAGACCGGTCCTAAACAAATCTGGAGTGTCATAATACCAGAATTTTTGTATTTGACGCCAGAACCGGTGAAATTTCACAATGCCTAAACCATGATACAGCAAAAATGAATCATTTTCAACAGCATTTTATTAAATGTACAGTACCTCCATTATTCAAGTGAATAAAGTTGTGCCTTTTTCTGCAATATAAAATGTACAGTATATACTAACAGTATATCAACTTTAATATAGCAGTATATTCATCAAGTGGTTACTCAGCTGTTATTAAGTAAACTAGTATTGGGATTCATCCATCCATTATCCCACCTGCTATATCCTAACTACAGGGTCTCGGGGGGGGGGGGGTCTGCTGGAGCCAGTCCCAGCCAACACAGGGCGCAAGACAGGAAACAAACCCCGAGTAGGGCGCGCGCACACACACCCACACACTAGGGACAATTTAGAATTGCCAATGCACCTAACCTGCATGTCTTTAGACTGTGGGAGGAAACCGGAGCACCCGGAGGAAACCCACACAGACACAGGGAGAACATGCAAACCCGCGTCTCCTAACTGCGAGGCAGCAGCGCTACCCACTGCGTTGCCGTGCCACAATATTGGGATTCATAACTATCAAAACAGAGTATAGGGCTTGAATTTTAATGTGTGATGGGGTGATTCCCCCAGTTTAACAAAAATGTGAAGAATTTTACAATCTTTGAATTTTAACATAGGGGTTTAAATGATGATATCATCATGGACTACCTGATTTATCTTACCATTTGTACATTTCAAATTATTTCTGACATTTTCTCTCTAACTGAAAAATACTACTTAATAAATTGAATTCTTATTTCTGTAATTAACTAATTATTATTATAATATGTGTACTGTTGAATTACTGAATTCCAAGATAATTCAGGCTAGTTTTATTTAAACTAAATCTTGAAAGCCATTTTTGTAATATTTTTTTAAAAATCTAGATTTTTTTTTTTATGTATGTTAGCGTAGTAAATTATGCTGCTGTAAGAATTATTATTGATAATTTGCATCATTAGCTGGTTAGAAAACTTACTAAAGAGTAATATTTAGCGAATGAGTCAATTGATTCAGTTTCCTAATATCACAAAGTCCTGGTGCTTTAATTTTCCAAATCTGTTCTCCTCTCATTTTTATATAAAAAAAAAAACAAAACTAGGGGGCTTCGCTTGCCAACCCCCGTGTTTGGTTTTCCGGATACACACTTTTAAGATTTTTTTTTTCTTTGAATTGTTGCTATTTCATTAGTTTCACTTTTAGATAGATAGATAGATACAGTACTTTTATTTCAGAACTTATGTAAAAACAATATTTGGAATCTTTCGAGTCCCAATATACTGAATCTTTTAAATGAGGTCAGTGTTTAATGACTTTGTATCATAATTCAGGACAGGTTTCTCTGTTTGGAATTTCAGCACAGATATAGTGATCTACATTATCAGCAGTTAATAATTTTTTTTGCAAAGTAACCAATAAATGCATGTGAGGTAAACCACGTTTTTGAAATTCTCTGACTTAAACTTCAAAGCCTTACAATATTTATATACTTCTGACATATCACCTGTGTCCATATATTCGATCTCTATTTGCCTTTTAGTTATTTCTCCGAGTAATCTTTTTTTGCACTACTGCGATGTTTTTCTTTTTTTGACACTAGTTTTTTTTCTGCTTTCATATTCTGTATCTTGCTCTGCCTATGTTTTTTTGAGTCTTTTGAATTCCAGTTTTCATTATCTCTAACCTGCTCCGCATGTGTTTGGCCCCTTTGTTTTGTAACCTCTTTATGACGTTTTACTTTTTCTACTGTCTTATATTTCTAACCTCGCTTTGTCCTGCTTTTTTTTTTTTTCTTCAATGACATCTGGTCCATGGTGATTATTTTCCTTTTTTTGAGTAATTTCCGTTTGTTTGCGCTACTGCAATCTTTACTTTTTTTTTTATACTTTCTAACTTCTTTCATATTTTTTTTTTTTTAACTTTGTCCACATTTGTATCGTGCATACTTTTTTTTTTTGCAGCAAAATGTTTATTATACAGATAAAACTTTAACTTCATTTAAATAATCTATATTGTTAATAATTAAAGGACACGGTGTCGCTACGCTAGCAAGGATCTGGCGCTCGTTCCTCCCTCGCACTGTATGCGTCACTGGGACTGGCATGAAGGATATAATTAAACATGTACTACGAAGATATTTCAGTGTTCCTTAAAGTTTTTGAAGAATCTGCGTTATAAGCTTAAAGATGGCTTAACGTCTGTTACCCAATTGCCACACAATCAGCTCTGTATTTGGAGAAAGAAAGGGAAGGACAGGAATTGGGGGTTAGTACATTTGAAAGAGACAGCACTGCTGCAATAAATTCATTGAAGGTCGCACACAATCACTGCGCCATCGTGTTCCCATGTTTAATAACATGCTTTAACTCCAATCATCATGAAAATTATATCAAGTATACATCTCAGTATTTTAATTATTCAGAGAGCTGTAATATTACAAATGTAATGGATTCTGTGTCCTGTCGGAGGAAGACAAAACCCGGAAGCACGTAGTGATTCACACACACAGAGCACATAGAAGATCATCTATCATCTATCTATTTTCCTAGCTCTTTCTCGTGTGTGGAGGTTGATTTGACTCAAACTTCGTTCTGTAAAATTTGACTTGCTTTTATGGAATGTTATTTGCTTTTAATAAATTCTATAAAATGCAATAAGAGCCACCATGCTGGTTAAGCTGGCTTGATTGACCCAGGTATGCCAGATGTTTTTAATGTAGCCTGCTTTTATGAAAGCTGTAGTTAATCTTGGTCTTGAATACTGGTTGAGGTTTTTGCTAAAATAAAACTACAACTGTGCCTGAAGTACAGTACCTAACGTTTGTTAACTAGCAGACAATTAACAGTATGGTTTAGTTATTGAATACAATGTAATTTTTTACATTTGCCTGTTGAACAACTTGAATTACTCTTGGGAAATGCTTTTTTTTCCCCCTGTTGATTCCAGTTTTTCTTATGTTTATTTAAAATTAGCAGGTAGTGGACTTTTGCTCCAAACAGTTTGTTCTTTCTCATGCCACACTGCTTGATGCAACTGAGATCTCATGGTCACTGCATTTTTATGAATTTGTTTTTTGTGGAAACTTTACAGGACTTTTTAGTCTTGGGGTATAAAAGTTTATCTTCTGAAAAAGGTAGTATTGTT